>NW_028317809.1:14085000-14267500 GCF_062004578.1 Staurois parvus
GGTAGAAGACAACTCTTTCCTTCTGAAATCTTTTGGATATATTTGTCCAAATCCTCCCCAAATAGTCGCTCTCCATGGAAGGGAAAACCTGCCAACAATTTTTTGCATGACAGTTCAGCTGACAGAAGCTTTAGCAGACACTGCGTGACAAAATGGTCAAGTGAGAAATTTGCTGAATTAAATCCTTCAGAGCATCAACCGCAAAACAAAGCACGTGGAACATCCTGCAAATCCTCAGCCGAATAATCCCCCAGCAGTCTTCCAAGAAGTCATTTGACATGGACAGGAAAGACTCTGGCAAATATCAATAGCTGCCTCTGCTGGCTGTGTAGCAGAACCTACCAGGGAGAAGGAGGCCTTAAGGAGAGACTCCAGCTTTTTATCTGCTGGATCCTTGAAGACCTGGACATTATCCACATGACATGTTAAAGACTTATTCAGGGATGAAACAGCCGCATTTACTACAGGCAAACCCTATTTCTTAACAAACTTCTCTTCCATCGGTTATAAAAAAAGAAAACCTCTTTGGTGGAATAAAAACCCTGTCTGGGTGATCCCAGTCAGCATACAATATCTGCTCCAGAAGAGGATGCCCTGGAAAGGCCTGAGTACTCTGTGCCCAGAGAAGAATAAGTAATCTCAGAGGTTTCTATTGGAGGTAGCCTGAACCAAGATTGTACCATATCAGCGAGGTCCTGGACTAAACCTCTGATAATGGGAGACAGAGACCACCTGCTTCTCTTTAGGCTGTGACCCCCTCAGACAGAGACTCTACTGCCTGAACTTTCTCTAGTTCCTCCTCATCCTCAGATTCTACCCATTCCTGCTCGGTGGTTCTAGTGACGGAGATCTCTCCCGCTTCTTAGTCCTCTGAGAAAGACGCATTCATCACTACAAATGTATCCTCTAAACCTGCTAAGACTGAAGCAAGATCATCTTTGGCTACATATGCCGAGGCAGACGCCCCAGTAGTAGCCACAATGCCAGATAAACGCAGTGGCTCAGACTGCCCAGTCGCTTCTGGCCTCTCAGGAGAGGATATTACAGTGGACATCCGGCTAGGTACCTCAGGACCTGGTGACGGTACATTAGTGCCTCTTCCTGTGGTGCTTCCCCCACTCCACTCTCTGGAAGACTTCACTTCACTTAGTGTTAAATCTGTACAACTTCCAATAGTAAATACAGACCACAAGATACAGATATGCAATTAGTTTTCTGACAAAAAACACTCAATGCAAATGGCTGACCTTATGGGCCACCAAAGGCAGCCTCCTGACTGACTGGACAATACTCCTTCCCCCTCAGGGGAGTACTCATGTGCCCCACCGAATAGCCTGCTCTGTGTATCAGCCCCAGGAATCCACCAGCAGCAGCCCCAGTGTGCCCAGGCCCCTGGATGAATAAACATGGCCGAATTGCATTTCTGGTGCGCCCACGGCCACATTTTTTTTTTAAATGCCCCCTCTAGTGGTCCACCCAGAACAGGCAGGCATAAATTTTTCTGTGGGATAAATGTTATGAGTAAAGTTCCGCTTTACCACTTGATTGTTAAACAGCGCTGTCCATGCTGCTACTCTACATGTTAAGATGTATATGTCTCTGTATTAAGCTAATGTTCAATACAGTTTCCTTACTTCAATTTACAAAAAAAAAAAAAAAAAAAAACTCTGTGGGTGTAGAAGTTGTTTGTTACAAGATAGGCTAATGGTTGCTGTGATAAAAGAAGACGCAAAGCACACATACTCTGTGGATAGGGTTGCCGTGGTCCCATTTGTGAGCCCATGTTGTATGGATTGATGTTCGAATCTGGAGGGGGTCCTGCAGGTGTTGGTTGAGATGGATACATGATTCCTGGCAGATTAAATCCAGGCTGTGGAACACTTTCTCTCTGTAAACAAAAGGGAGTATATTCATTAAAACACAGAAAATCGCAGTTATATAACAATACATATCTTGCCCATGATCACTACATCATATTTTATACAAACGTTTAATTTGCTAGTAGCTTTCAATCCATTTTGAATTTCTTTGGATGATGCCCCAATCATGCACTCTTCTGAAGGAGAACAGACGTGCTGCTGCAGAACAGACGTGCTGCTAAGTGTTGTAAAAAAACTATTGCAGTATAGTTTCCAAGCAGGGTCTTGTCATAAAGCCATCTCCAGAGAGCAGGTAAAGAGTAACACAACTATGCAGTGAGTATCCAGGTGAAGCAGCATTACACAAAGACAAGCTATATATAAACTTTAAAGGCATCTCTCTTGCCAAAACATGCTGTATAATGTTCTGTAAGTGAGTAACATGAAGATCTGGACACACAGCACTGTGCAAGGGATCAACACATGCCCAGTGAAGTTCAATACAGAATAGGTCAACCAAAAAAAGTGTGCAAAAGTGAAGAAAGTATCAAATCTGTGGAAGACCACAATGTAATACCTGTGTGTCAAAGGAGGAGAAGGCAGCAGGTGGAAAGCTGGTAAGGGCAGTAGGGTTTTTGTTACTCCAGGAAGTGACAGTAGGGGCAATTCTAGCCTGAAGTAAACAAAGAAATAACAAATCACTGGACAAACTTAAGAGATGAGAACTAATTTTCTCCTTGGATAAGTGCAATAGGTTTTCATTTCCATTGTTAAGGGTGAAAGAGATTGACATGTAATGCTTAATTTTTGTCATGGGCAACCTTCGGAAGAATTAATAGGTTCCTAACATACACAGAACAGACTGACACTGGTAGCCATATACAGAAATTAAAGTGATTGTAAACCCTTATATATACCAAGTGAAGTGACTGGCCTCAGGTGATACACAGAGATGAAACAAATCTTCCTACATAAGTTGTACCTGTTTATCTGCACGAGTCTGTTCAAAGTGTTGAAATGATAAAGCCTGCCTGAGAGTTCAGGAAAAAGGCAGCAGAAAGCTCAAAATTAAATTCTGCAGAGCTCAATGAGGAGAGCTCCGAGAGAAGATTGGAGAGAAGGGACACCCCCCCTCCACGCAGCTCACAGGAGCAGAGCTGAGGCTGTCAATCTGCTGAAGGTCCCTCCCCTTTTCCCATTTTTCTCTTGGTGTCAAGAAAACTTGTCAGAAGTGATTCATTATGATAGTAGAGGAATGAAGCAGCAGACGGAAATTACATTTAGAGCTCTTAATAGAGACAAGTACACACTATAGGGGGGTATGCTTTCTTCACATTTCATGTCTGAGGTTTACAACCACTTTAATTGTGTGGGTTGAGACAATGATGGACGCACAGTCAACCAGGAAACATAATTCTTACCTTTAGCTTGTGATCATAGATTTACACTTTAGTAAAGTGTTAACCCTGAAGTTTTAGTCGTTTGTTTTTAAGGCTATGTTTAGATGTATATCTGACCCTGTCGTCCCTCAGAAAGGCAATCTGCGGTGAATTGCTTTTTAAAGGAGTTTTGACAGACAGGCAGTGAGGTGGCCTGTTTTAAAGAAGTGTGTAATTATAAAAAAACTAATTTACATACTCACCTATGTGGATGCAGCATCAGTCCAATGGTGCAGCTGTCCCATGCAGGCTCTAAGACTGAGAACTGAATGATCACAAGTTCGCTGATCGTCCAGTTCCCAGTCTTCACTGAGCAGAGAGCAGTGACTATCAGTCACTGGTTCTCTGCTCTGCATCACCAGTGCTCACTGGAGTGTTGGATGGTGGAGGGAATGGGAGTGGCTGGCTCAGGTTCTCAGCACCACCCAGTAATCTGAGCCTGGACCAGATCTGTGACATTGGGTCAAATTTTTGCCGTGGCAGCTGTACACCTCCAGTCCGCTACCATTGCAGCTTAAAGGGGGGGGGGAGCAATAAAAATGCAACTTAACAACCTGTTCTACTTCACCTACAAATCACAAGTTCAATCAAGCCCTGACAGTCAATCTTGTCCATTAATAGTATATATGTATTTATGAAACATCAGTTTAAACAGAAACTTTATGTAAAATCGTTTCCATAACAAACATTTAATGGAGCGTGTACCCATATGTTTCAAAAAGCAGTGTCCGTTTTAAAAAACAGAATGCAAAACAATAGCTGTTTCAGTTCAGTCTCTGATTGAAACTTGCAGGGGTTCCTTTCAAAGAGCAGAGAGAAAGACAGAGAAAAAAAAAGGAGTCTCTTCTGGTTCATTCAAGGGAAAACTATGATTTTTGAATTTGCTATAAAATCCTTTTCTTAAAGTTCATTGAGGCACACAGCTTGAATGTGGTAATTAAGCAACACATGGTTATACGGTTGCTTACGGGAGAAATGGACACTAGGCCCAAGACTGAAGGCCTGCGCTCAGGATATAACCTCTCCCACCTCCATAGTTATAGCAAGCTGTCCAAGAGAAATAGTATATGAATGTCTCTTAATGGATTCCAAGAAAAGGTTTTTATGGTGAGTGAGTAAAGAAATCCAATTTTTTCCATCTTCTATTGAGGGACACAGCTTGATGGTAATTAAGCAACGCCATCCAAAAGCAGTCTTAACAGAGAGTCTTCCAGGATTTCTAGTGTTAACAGAGAGTCCGGCACAACAAAATAACATAAAAAGCCACTTGCAGGACCTTTTGACCAAAGTCTGTAAAGTCACTCTGCCTGCTAAGACAGCCACAATGACTTTACAGACCATAGAGAACATACGTACCAAAAACCAGGTCACAGCCAATCAGATCTGAAACACAGTGGGGGAGATTTACTCAGAATCGGGTGCAGCTGTGCATAGTAGCCAATCAGCTTCTAACCTCAGCTTGTTCAATTAAGCTTTAGCAATAAAAAGTGGAAGGTGATTGGTTTCCACGCAGAAGTGCACGAGATTTTGAGTAAAGCAGTTTTAGTACATAAACCCCACAGAATTGTTGAATGACTTCAGTACAAACAGCATGTCGTTCTTTTTTTCTAAACGATTACTGCTGCCGGCTATAGCCACTAGCAGGGTTCATTGTATTCTGACTGCGGGGAAGCCTCCCACTGTCAGAATACAATAGTGCAGCAGGAAGTATTCCCCCATCAATACTGATTGTGTGGATGAGGGAATTGAGCAATTTTCTTTCCTTCAATGTTCCTGATCCATTTATGGGCAGGCTGGTTGTATTGAAGTTGATCTATCGATCGACTGCAGTACAACCTCTTGGGGTTTTCCTCGCATGACTACTGCAGCTGGCTATAGTCAGCAGCAGTGAGCAATGTATTCTAATGGTGGGGAAACCTCCACTAAATGTGTTGATGGGGTAATCGACCCGTGGTTTAAGAAAGGAAAATTGCTTAATGTATGGCTAGCCTAGAAAATGCAAGGGACATAATTAGTTCCTGCATCAAGCGACCTTACAATGAATGCTAACTTTGCTAAGTAGATGGGTTCCCTCAGTCACAGGGCACCCACCCTTCCTTATGGCGACTGTGTGGTGCAAAAATCAGAATGCTAAGTACCTTAAAGAAAAAAGGAACTGTGAGAATCCCTCAGGAATACTCAGACCCAAGCCATAAGGTGTAACAGAAGTAAACAACAGAAGCTAAATCTGTGTATTATCACCAAGGGTGTAACCACTAGTGTGATGCTGCATGCACAACAACAGAAAGGCTGCTGGGTTGCATATGAAGCGAAAAGCAGTAGAATCCTAATTCAGATGAATTTGATAGCTACAGGCAACTGTCACAGTATTCATTGACCCAATTATTATAACTCAGACATGATATTATATTTGTGGCTGCCAAATGGAGCTTAGGTGAGACAGCAGCACAGATCCTGAAGCTGAACAATAAAGATATAAGTGCACATCAGCGCAACAATCTAGTCTTTACATGCTGCAGCCACCCTGTCAAATAATCAGCCGCGCCATAGAAAGAGCAGCGTCAGCACACTTATGGCGTCCCAGCCAAGACCAATAAACGGAATGAATGTTAACATGGCAATCCAGACAGAATGCCCTGCTGCTGAGAGTAAAAAGAAAATTCAGTTCCAAAGTGACAATAAAACAAAGGGTTTCCCTACAGAACACACCTTAGCAGAGCAAAGGTTCAGACCAGAGAGACAAATTATGCAAAATATACGGGAGAAGGCTGTAGACAAAATTCACATACCCAGCTTACAACTTTTATAGAATATAGGAAGACTACAAGATATAAATGGAGAGTGTAGCAGAAAGTCCCTTACATACTTACCGATTGGCATCTGTAAAAAAAAGCACTCAAGTACAGATACGACAAAGAAAGCCCTCAAACCATATAACCTGCTCCAGCCATAACAGATAGTCACCAGAAAGGAAACTCTGCATGAAATCCCAGGTAAACTGGCCTGTCCTGAATAGCAGAGTCTTCTGTCAACTGGATCACTGATGGGTGTCAATGCAAAATGAAGGATTGTCGCAGAAAATCCACTAGTATACTCCAGGCCTGGAAATTTCCACTCGCCTGCTCGCCAATGGCGAGTGGAAATTATGGTGGGGGCGAGTGTGTCCCCCAGGGCCGTCTTGCTGAGCAGGCTCGGAGCTCAGGCTGGATCTGTCAGTCGTACTGGGAGCTGGCAAACTGCTCAATAGCTGAGCACAGTGAAAGCAAATGGAGGAGTGTGTGCTGTGCTCTCTGCCTCCCCCTAGAGTGCAGTACCCGGCTCTGTGAGTGAACAACGAAGTACCGCAACTTTTTATAGGGGTGTGTGTGTGTCTACCTAATTTCAGCTCACTCTGGTCACATGATCCTCTATGTCAGCCAGTGGTGGCGTCAGGGGAGAGGAGACAGCACTTAACTGCATGCGTGTGTACATGTGTGTGTATTTGTGTGTGTCTGTGTATGCATGTACATGTGTCTGTGTGTATGTACATGTGTCTGTGTGTATGTACATGTATGTGAGTGTGTACATGTGTCTGTGTGTGTGCGCATGTACATGTGTGTTTGTGTGTATGTACGTACATGTGTCTGTGTGCATGTACATGTGTGTATCTGTACATGTGTCTGCGTGTATGTACATGTGTCTGTGTGTGCGTGTACATGTACGTACGTACGTACATGTGTCTGTGTGTACATGTGTCTGGGTGTGCATGTACATGTGTGTATGTACGTACGTACGTACGTACATGTGTCTGTGTGTACATGTGTCTGTGTATGTATGTACACGTGTCTGTACATGTATCTGTGTGTATGCATGTCTGTACGTGCCTGTATGTGTGTGTGTGTGTGTGTGTGTGTACATGTGTCTCTGTGCATGTGTGTACGTTTCTGTGTGTGTATGTACATGTCTGTGTGTTTGTACAGGTGTCTCGGTTTGTGTGTGTTTGTTGGTGACGAGTACTCTTAAGGTCTGGCTAGTAGCTCAGGACTTGAAATTTTAAGCCCTGGTATACTCTATATCTTCCAATTTAAATAAAAAATATAACAGAAGAGAGATCCATTCTCCTAGGGGACTGACCTTCAGATTTCTTGAATCTGTCCAGCTTAGGCAGCAGGGAAAACCCCACACTGCTCATTTACCATCAACCTGTGTCCCTCAATGGACGAAGGAGGAATATTTTTTAGTCCTAACCATATTAATTAAAATATATACAAAACCAGTACACATTATTTTAAAGCCAACTCCAAAATTATATTTTAAGCATGATTGTAAAATCATCAGGATTCTTATATTTTTTTAGGAGCACCTTCGTTCATAACCAAGAAAAGACCAAGAACTTGAATACTGGACATATCCATGGGTCCGATAACATTTCTTTCTGTTATTGCTGCCAGCGCATCCCTTTAATGGTATGGGGAATGCAGGCATTACTTGTCCCACATCCCAGAATTTGGTGCTTAAGCAACTTTTTACCAGGTCCAAACATTGCATAATATCGCACATATCTCAACACAAATACCAATCACCATAAAGCCTGAATTTGCAGAGGACATTTGTTGGCTCCAGTGGCATTGGTTTGGTTTTAAAATCTGCTTTCTAGTACATCCTGTACGGGAAGCAGATATTCTGACAGGTCTGCAGGAGACCTGCATGGCATCAGCAATCTACTGATCGCTGGTGCAATGCTTTCCAGGCTCCTGCAGACAAAAATAATAAATGCACATTTTTTTTACCTGCAAAAAAATGCGCATTTATTATTTTTGTCAAAAAGGTGAACTTATCATTTAACTGGGGTGCTTCAGACATTAAACGACCCAAAAGTATAGTCAGCAGCACACAGCAATCAGAACATTTACATGCTAAAGCAGAAAGAAAAAAAATGTATAGATCTATCTTCCTTAATTTGATTAAATTTATTACGCATTCACAGACTAATTCAATACTATTCCAAATCAACAGACCAATTTAGATTATTACCTGTGGGTAGTACTGGTTGTCAGCTGTATGTTTTGTATTTGTTGTCAGGCGATGTGGTAATGTAGCTGGTCCTCCGTGAGATGCAACATTTCCAGGGGTGGTTGTGCCACCTTCCCCTTGTGCTCGTGCCAGTCTGTCCCGTAACTGCACAATATTTAGCTGGTGCAGGAAAGAGAAATCAGAAAGCTTACCCCTCTGCAAACATGATTCCAACATGAGTGCTCCCTATACCTCCAACAGCAACATACCTTCTGCCTGAATAAATAATGACAAAAATATCTCACCTGGTTTGTATTGTTGGGTAAGAATGCAATAGCAGCAGCAAGGCTGCCTTGAGCTGCTAGCAGGTTGGCATACTGACTCATCTTCTCTGCCAGCAGAACGCCAACATCTTGCGTGTCCACAGCCTGCATGATTTGCACAGATTTGCGTAGGATGACCACTTTTTCTATAAGATCCTAATTACATGAAGAAAAAAATTATTACAAAAAAATATTTACAGCTAAAAAGGTTATGTGTTTCAATGACAACATCCCCACCCACCTGCAGAGAAAGGGGACTTGCACCATCTTGGGCCCTGGTCCAGCAGGTGACAAGTTTCTCTACATTTCCAGCACATATGTAGCACAGACAAGCTTGTGCTTGGAGAGAAACATCACCCTCTTTCTCAAGTCGAGAGCCCAAAAGATCTGCAGGTAAAACAGTAAGAGTCAAAACCAAATAGCACACTAAATCGATTACATCAAGGCAAAAGGCAATTAGATGTTCAGGGTTCAGCTGATTGGGCTAATTGACTGCTGCTACACTGCTGTGCACTTTTTGGTGGGATTTGACTAAAGTGAAAGAGGGAGTAAACTCCCTTTGTTGCTTTGTACCTACAGGTACACTTATAATAATAGGTACTGTACTGTAAATATCTCCTAGACGTGCACCATTTTACCGTATTTACGTACATGTGAAGCAGCCGGTGACGTCACCGGCGCATGCACAGTGGGCTATCCATCGAAAGAGCTGTGCCGTGGTATGACTCCTGCGCATATGCACGGGACTGACATCACCTCGGCTCGGCCACTGAAGCAGCCGGAACCGGCGAACCTGGAGGGGAGACCAAGTAAAGATGGATTCCTGTCAGCGGTGACAGGGTGTTGCTGGAGGGATCAATTTCATAGGCAAATCTGTCATAATGTGTTAGTATACGGTGCACACTAGCACATTATGACTTAACCCTGTGGGGGACCAATTTTTTTTTTTTTTTCTCAAACGCGGTTTACCACTATTTAAACCTCTCATTGACTCATAAAAACAAAGGCTTGTAATACACAAAAAGTAACACCTAAAAAATTGCATTTACCACAAGGTTTAGAAAAATATTCTTTATCAAACTAAACCACCTCAAAATATTTTGCAGTCTGATCTGGGAGATTTGGTTTATTGCTATGCATATTTAAACAGCAGGATCCCAATTTACACAGCAGGCTTTAAAGTGGTTGTAAACCCTTACAAATATCAGTGAAGTGACTCACCTCAGGTTATACACAGAGATTAAACAAATCCTCCTGCTTAAGTTGTACCTATTTATCTTCTATCCATCCATTCAAAGTGCTGAATTTTAAAATTTTTCTGAGAATTCAGAAAAAAGGGGTGGAGTGCTGAAATTACACAGTGAGGAGAGCCCTAAGAGCTGATTGGAGGGAAGACCCCCCCCCCCCCCCCCCCCTTCCACACAGCTCCCAGGAACAGAGCTGAGGTTGTCAGTCTGTTGGAGGTCTCTTCCCTGTCACCATTTTTCTCTTGGTGTCAGGAAAACCTGTCAGAATTGTTTCATGCTGATAGCTGAGAAACTAAGCAGCAGTCAAAAATTACACTTGGTGTTCTTCATTGAGACAAGTATATACTATATAGAGGGATATTCTGTGTTCATATTTCATGTCTGAGGTTTACAACCACCTTAAGACTTAAGAGAAGGATTCTCCCCTCCTTCTCTCCAAGTAGAGAAAGGGTGTGTCCAAAAGCTTTGCCAGTGTCCAGTCATGTGAAAGCAGTAACCCATAACTCAGAGTCTATAAATATTCAGCCCATACTGTATTAAGATATAAGGATTACATACACTATAGATAATGATATATCAGATTATAAATAAAAAATACAAAGAGCAAAATCCACAACAGGTTTCCTTTAAAAATGTACACTTTAAAATTAATAGTGGTAAAACATGAATAAATAGTCATAATCCATACCACATAAAAAGACAAATTCTTCAGGTCTCGCATAGGTCAACACTGCAGCCAAAGCCTCTCTCCAGTTTTTGAGATCACACGACTGCACAATATCACTCCAGTTCTTAGTAACTACAGCAGTTATCAGCTAGGGAAAAAGATAAAAATGTGTCCACTTTAAAAAAAAAAAAAGACATACAACACTCAACTATACAAGAGAAATAGTTAATATTTTGTAAGCAGCAGGAAAAGATAAATGCATGTTTTGAGCAATCAATCAAACATGTTCTTGCCATAAAGGGTTTAAAATGCAACCCACAGAAAGTAGATGATAAAGAAAAATATAAAGATTATCTGATCTGAAATCCAATCGGTTGTCATGGGTTACTTTTTTTTTTTTTACTACTGCTTTTGCAATGCTTCAGTGCTGCATGTTTTTTTCATTGCTTAATGAAGAACACTTGGTTAAAGATATAGTAGACTGCCATAACAGCAATGTTTTTGCTTATTGTTCCTCCTTCCCATTTTTACTGTTACCAGGAAGAGGAGTGCAAGGTTTGCACTAACTTTTAAAGTGGTTTTAAAGGCTCATAGTCTTTTACCTTCACGCATTCCGTGCATGAAGATAAAAAACCTTCTGTGTGCAGCAGTGCCCCCAGCCCCCTCAATACTTACCTGAGGTCCATCGCGATCCAGCGATGTGCAGGACAGCATCGGCTGTCCCAGGTCTCTGCCTCTTCATTGGCTGAGACTGCAAGTGAGAGCCATTGGCTCCCGCTGCTGTCAATCACAGCCAGTCAGCCAATGAGGGGGGGGGGGGGGTTTAAGCCGCAGCTCCGTGTGTGAATGCAAGGGAGAATGTCACCAGCACACCGACAATCACCAATCTGGGTCCAAAAGGTTTAATAAATGATCACATAGTTACAGCAAGGCAATGTTTTGAAGTCTCACAGGACCCCTTCATCAGGCATGTGAATGGACACACGGAGAGGTGGATGCCCCCATAGCAAGCTGCTTGCTGTGGGGGCACCAGACAGAAAGAAGGAGCCAGGAGAGCCTGTGGGGGACCTGAGAAGAGGAGGATCCAGGCTGCTCTGTGCAAAACCACAGCACACAGTAGGTAAGTATAGACATGTTTGTTATTTTACATAGAAAAAAATATGAACCTTTAATATCACTTTAACTCTCTATGCCTCTGGTCAGCAGTCTCCTGGACAATGTTGCTGAAGATACTGAACATATGGTCTGTCTCCTGATTGGTTTGGAACAGCCTCCATTTGGGCTCCTGTTTTCTGCCGTCACCTTGGCAGTGACTGTTGAACTTATTACAACTCAACAGGCCATCTATGGAATTTGTTTGGAAGGGTAAGTTGTTTTTACATGTATGTTTTGATGTTCAGTGCAACCCAGAGTAATCTATGACTTTGTGTTTAGGTTTAGCTTTACAGAAAACCATGGCTGCATTGTGTTCTGACAATAACCCCAGAAGATTTTTATGAATATGATCAGCTGAAATCCAACTGTGATGAAAAGAGAACATAGGCACACAGAAAATGCCAATGTACAAGACAGGATGTGGAGCAAACAGATGTTAAAAGTCGCCAGGAAACAGTCCCATTTAGAACTGGCTACTTACATAACTGTACTTTGGACAGTATACATGTATAATACATACCCTAGTTATTTTGCTTTGTGTTCTGGCAAAGTACTTCTTTTGTGTTTTAGCTAGCAGATCAGGGCCACCAGCAATAGCCAGTATTATAGCATCTGCCATGCGGTTATCGTGCAGGCAGAGGTCAACTGCACTTTCAAAGTTACCGGTTAACAGAGCTTGAGTGATGAGTCCATCCACATCTGAAAATGCAATGAAATGTCTCAAGACAGAGAAAGACAATGTAATCTGTTCATCCAATTCAGAATTCAAATTGTAATAGAACATGTACAGTTGTGTTCAAAATAATAGCAGTCAGACATCACTAACCAGATCAATCACTGTTTTTGGTAGAAATGATATTTCTACATGGCAAATAATTTACCAGCAGGTGTAGTAGAGTAATAGAAATCCAACAGACCCAACAGTCATGACATGCATGCTGCTGATTCTGTGTAATTGAATCACTAATTGAAAGGGGCATGTTCAAAATAATAGCAGTGTGGAGTTCTATTAGTGAGGTCATTCATTCTTTGAAAAACAGGTGGCAATTATTGCCCTTATTTAAGGAAGGAAGGCAGCAAATGTTGTACATGCTGGGTGCAGTGCATTTCTCTCTGAAATTCTGAGGAAAATGGGTCGTTCCAGACATTGTTCAGAAGAACAGCGTACCTTGATTAAAAAGTTGATTGGAGAGGGGAAAACATATAAAGAAGTGCAGAAAATGATAGGCTGCTCAGCTAAAATGATCGCAAATGCTCTAAAAATGGCAACCAAAACCTGAAAGACGTGGAAGAAAGCGAAAAACTACCATTCGAATGGATAGAAGAATAGCCAAAATGGCAAGGACTCAGCCAACAATCAGCTCCAGGAAGAATACCTGTTCACAGGTGCCAGAAGTTGGTTGACTCCATACAACACAGATGTACAGCAGTTCTCAGAAACAGTGCTTATACAACTAAATATTAATTAAGTGATTCAAAGGAAAGCAAAATCTTCAAACATTTTTCAGTTTATATAGTGAATGTTTGAGTTTGTAAAGAAGAATACAAACACTGCTTTCTTTTGAACAGTCTAATATTCACTTTTCTGCAATTTTTTTTTAGAGGAACTACACAAATTTGATATATTTTTCTTCATGTTTTGATTTGGAATAGAATGTGTAGTGTTCCCAATGCATTTGTGTGTATGGAAATAAAAGCTATTAGAAGGATTGTGAGCTTTATTCACTTTTTTTAACACACTGCTATTATTTTGAACACAGCTGTACAAATCATCAAAAATCCCAACTCAAAATGCAGCTGCAGTGCTACCTGCTGGTGAAAATGATTACTGCTTGTGCAGTTAAATACAATTATATACCATTATGTCTGAATTGACAGAATTTGTCAAAAGGACTGAAATAACATTGAGGGCCCCACTGTTTAGAAGGAGACTATATAACGCAAGTTACTCTAGTAGGTTTCAGTATAATCTGAGAGTTCGATTTTTAACAGTATAGCCCTTCACTCCAAATGGATCCTGTTAGAGAATATAGTCATAACATTACCTCCGCTCACGGATATACTGAAGGTCTCACCAGATGGAATGGTGTCCCCAACATCTGCTTTACTGACACTGAGATTCTAAGAGAATGTAAAAAGACAAAACACACTCTTATACTACATGTAACTTTAAAAGGAATAAAGCTTTCATTATCATCGTGTACAGAAACATATGAAAGCAGCTCATCTATATTTATTAACCAAATCACCAGAAAACAATATTGGACAATACACAACGCTAGTTTGGCATTTCATGGTAGGTTAACACATGGCTTACAAGTGCACTTACTGTGACAATTCAGCTTGCAGGAAAGTGATAAAAAAAAGGAGCATGAAATAAATACAGTACCTCCCCCAGGCTCAGCTCTTCAGTAGGTTCACTTCCTTCCTCATCACTCTCTACAGCCTGGTCAGAGTTTCTCTCAGCCTTTCATAGAATAGTGTTAAATAAATAGACATAGTAAGGAAGGATTAAAGACTAGAAAATAGTTCAAATCAATTCAAAATCACTGAAGAAAAAAATTGATATCATGGTGATTTGTGGCCATTCCAAAGTTGCATGCTCTACATGGAAAAGGCTATGTTTAAAAATATATAAATATTAGCAGTATAGATCACAAGGAGTAATAATGCATCTGAAGTACTAACAGAATTATACTCTACCCTCATACTCCTATTTTATACTGTTTTTAAGAGCATAATCCCTGTTTTTCTCATATTCCAGTAGGTGAGTCATGTTTCTTGGTGTTTTGTGCAAGATGTCACACCAACAGACAACTACAACTGAGGGAAAGCGCCCAAAACCCAGGAATATTTGGGACGAGACTGCAGTTGCCCAAAGCTCTCCAGCACAGATCAGAAAACTGGGCAAATTACTGGAATGAAGAAAAATATCACGCTAGTAGTCTTAGACATGGCAGGGCAGTTCGGTTCCCAGTGCAGGAGCGATTTTCAGTGCATGCAGTGTGCCATTAATGGCACCCGCATACATCTCCTGCGTTTTTCTATGCAGTTGGTTGTGACTGCGGGAACAGGTGCGGTCACCTGCACATATGTGAATTTAGTCTTAAAAAAATGTTGTATCTCCCAAAGAACACAAAGCAAAACTGGGCATGCTGTCTAGGGGTGAGGTTATGTAGCGTTTAAGGGCTGGCCCTATGATATTGTTTGGGCATAGTGTCTAACCTCCCGTAGATGGCAGCATAACACATTTTATAGACTCTATACAGTTCTATGTCCCTAAAAGATTGATAAAGAAAAAGCTTAATTGATAATTCTTTTGGTAGGTCAATTTACTTTTGGAACAGCTTCCACCAAGAAATAATCTTAGATCGCATGTTGATTAGATTTTTTTTTTTTATAGGGAAGTAAAGTACAGCACAGTATTAGAAGACAGTTAGGTATACACACATTTTGCATTAGAAAAGAGACTGCAATTGGGGTATAATACGAAATCTGAATGTTAGTCAACAGAGGGATTAGTGCAAGGTTTTATATGTGTGGCACAGAATTTTGCATCCAAATTATATATATATGTAATGTAAAATAACTGTGCAGTTTTCCATACTTGGAAGAAAAAAAATGATCACATACAGCACAGCCAAACTAACTAAACATAACTGTAATAATAATTCTAAATGCAGTCTGGGAGAGGCAATACCCAAGCCCCCAAACTTTACCAAGTTGAAAGTATGACGGACAAAAAATCTGGGAGTCACTCCTATTTAATTTTTGATTATAGTACCCATCAACTTATCTACAGTAATGGATGCCAGCCTTGCTCAATCAGAAAAGCTATGCAAACAGAAAAAGATGCCAACATACAGTGGGGCAAAAAAGTATTTAGTCAGCCACCAATTGTGCAAGTTCTCCCACTTAAAAAGATGAGCGAGGCCTGTAATTGGCATTATAGGTAGACCTCAACTATGAGAGACAAAATGAGAAAAAAAAATCCAGACAATCACATTGGCTGATTTGGAAAGAATTTATTTGCAAATTATGGTGGAAAATAAGTATTTGGTCACCTACAAACAAGCAAGATTTCTGGCTCTCACAGACCTGTACCTTCTTCTTTAAGAGGCTCCTCTGTCCTGCACTCATTACCTGTATCAATGGCACCTGTTTGAACTTGTTATCAGTATAAAAGACACCTGTCCACAACCTCAAACAGTCGCACTCCAAACTCCACTATGGTGAAGAAACACAACTCGTCCAGTTTGGAGGAGAGAGAATGCCGAGTTGCATCCAAAGAACACCATACCAACTGTGAAGCATGAGGGTGGCAACATCATGCTTTGGGGCTGTTTCTCCGCAAATGGACCGGGACGACTGATCCATATACAGTACAGAATGAATGGGGCCATGTATCGTGAGATTTTGAGTGCAAACCTCCTTCCATCAGCAAGGGCATTGAAGATGAAACGTGGCTGGGTCTTCCAACATGACAATGATCCCAAACATACCGCCCAGGCAATGAAGGAGTGGCTTTGTAAGAAGCATTTCAAGGTCCTGGAGTGGCCTAGCCAGTCTCCAGATCTCAATCCCATAGAAAACCTTTGGAGGGAGTTGAAAGTCTGTGTTGCCCAGCGACAGCCCCAAAACATCACTGCTCTAGAGATCTGCATGGAGGAATGGGCCAACATACCAGCAACAGTGTGTGCCAACCTTGTGAAGACTTACAGGAAACGTTTGACCTCTGTCATTGCCAACAAAGGATATATAACAAAGTATTGAGATGAACTTTTGATATTCACCAAATACTTATTTTCCACCATAATTTGCAAATAAATTCTTTCCAAATCAGCCAATGTGATTGTCTGGATTTTTTTTTCTCATTTTGTCTCTCATAGTTGAGGTCTACCTATGATGCCAATTACAGGCCTCTCTCATCTTTTTAAGTGGAAGAACTTGCACAATTGGTGGCTGACTAAATACTTTTTTGCCCCACTCTATGTAATTAAAGCAGAATGCAGTAAAAGTGCAAAAAATCTTTACTTAAAATTAATAAACAATGCAAAAATAAACAAAAAGTCAATGAAACACATAAACCCATCACCTATGAAAATTACAACATTGTCACAAACACTCCTGTACAGACCACAATATCTCTCAAAGCTGTAGTAAAGTCTTTTCAAAGAAAAAAAAGCAAACCAAAAAAACGGTCCCTGCAAGTCAAGCATCGCATGCTAGCACATTATGAAAGACGTACAAAAAGGAAGCCCTCCACCGGCACGCTGTCACCACTGACAGGGCTTCCACTTTCACCTGGTCTTCCTTCCATGTTTGCGTGCTTCAGCCATTTGAATGGCCAAGCCACGATAAAGTCACTCCTGAGCATGCACAGAGGAGCCACAGCACAGTGCTCTGAAGGGACGGAATACTCAGTATTCCATCCCTTCAGTGAGCAATTCGCATGCCAGAGAGGTCACGGTCGCAGAAATAGTGAATATCTCCTAAATAGTGCACATTTAGGATATATTCCTTGTACCTACAGGTGAGCTTTATTAAAGCTTACCTGTAGTTACAAGTCATCAAGCAGTGTTTGCTACTAAAGGAGAAGTGTGAGAAAACATAAAAATAAACATACAAACTCTGCTGCATTATCGGTTTGATGCTACAGCTGGCTCCCACTGGCTATAAGCCTGAGAGCTGATCGATCAGTTTTTGGTCCGCTCTGAGCAGGGAACGAGACTGTCAGTCACCGCACTCTGCTCTGTCCCACCAGCACTCACTGGAGCACCAGGCTGTGGACACAGCTGGAGCAATTGGCTCAAGCTCTCAGCAGCGTGCTGAGCCAGCTGTCAATCAGGCGTCTTGGTGCTGAGATCCTTTCAAAGACTAGAGAGGCTCTGTGATATCAACTGAGAGCATGCTTTAGCTTGCTCGGATGATTGTGGGTCAGAGGAGAGCACAAGTAAGTGTGCTCCCTGTGACCCACTAGAGAAGCATGGCCAAGAAAGCTTTGGCCATACTTCTCTTTTAAGCCAAAACTCTAGCTACAGAGATTTATCTACCGTATTTTCCGGTGTATAAGACGACTTTTTACCCCTTGAAAATCTTCTCAAAAGTCGGGGGTCGTCTTATATGCCGGTATACGGCATACTGACACTTTTTAGGGGGGCGGCGCGGTGCTGCCGCCGCCCCCCCCTTCCGATGGAAGGGACACTAAGTACAGGGGTGGGCAGGGGCTGCTGTTTCTTACCTGGCTCCTGTCCCACGACGATCCGGTCCAGGAAGCACGGCTGCTCCTTCAGTTCGGCCACTGGATGTTCGTGTGACTGCTCGGCTCCGCCTCCTCACCGGTGATTGGCCACCAGAACTGTAGCTCAGGAAAGGCACACAGGTGGCCAATCACCGACGAGGGGGCGAAGCCGAGCGGCCCCGCAAAAATCGAGTGAAGGAGCAGCCGGTAAGTGTGCCGTGTAGAGGTGCTGCTGCAACCACACATGCTGGCTGCAGCAGCACCATACTAGAACAGAGGTCAGCAAGTGTAATTGGTGTCAGTGGGAGGAATAGTGCCCCATCATTGGTGTCACTGATACCAATGATGGAGCACTATTCCTCCCACTGACACCAACGATGGGGCACTATTCCTCCCCCCCACTGACACCAACGATGGGGCACTATTCCTCCCCCCCACTGACACCAATGATGGGGCACTATTCCACCCCCCACTGACACCAATGATGGGACACTATTTCTCCCACTGACACCAATGATGGGGCACTATTCCTCCCACTGATACCAATGATGGAGCACTATTCCTCCCACTGATACCAACGATGGGGCACTACTCCTCCCCCCCACTGACACCAATGATGGGGCATTATTCCTCCCACTGATACCAATGATGGGGCACTATTCCCCCCACTGATACTAATGATGGGGCACTATTCCTGCCACTGATACCAATGATGGGGCACGATTCCCCCCACTGACACCAAAGATGGGGCACTATTCCTCCCACTGATACTAATGATGGGGCACTATTCCTTCCACTGACACCAATGATGGGGCACTATTCCCCCCACTGATACTAATGATGGAGCACTATTCCTGCCATTGATACCAATGATGGGGCACGATTCCTCTCACTGACACCAATGATGGGGTGCTATTCCTCCCACTGACACCAATGATGGGGTGCTATTCCTCCCACTGACACCAATGATGGGGTGCTATTCCTCCCACTGACACCAATGATGGGGTGCTATTCCTCCCACTGACACCAATGATGGGGCGCGATTCGTTGCTCTGACACCAATGATGGGGCACTATTCCTCCCACTAATACCAATGATGGGGCACTATTCCTTCGACTAATACCAATGATGGGGTACTATTCCTTCTACTAATACCAATGATGGGGCACTATTCCTCCCACTAATACCAATGATGGGACACTATTCCTCCCACTGACACCAATGATGGGGCACTATTCCTCCCACTGACACCAATGATGGGGCACTATTTCTCCCACTGGTGTGCATTGCTAGAGGGGTAGTCTTATACGGCGGGTATAGCCCAAACACTACATTTTAGCAGGAAAAGTAGGGGGTCGTCTTATACGCCCAGTCGTCTTATACGCCAGAAAATACGGTAAATTCCTGAATTCCTACAAGAATCAACAAAATTCCTAAAAGTTACCTCTTGTAATGTGGTGTAAAACGTTTGCAGTGCCTCCATTTACTCTATAATCTATTCATTAGTTTTCTGATTACTACTGTCAAAGCCACGTGTATGATAGCTGCAGATATAACAGTGAAGCGATCATTTCGTTTATCCTCCCTCTCCCCTTGTCCAATCATAGATGATATTTAACTGCTTATGAACATAAACTGAATTTTCTTCATTGGAAAGCTTAGATCCATCTTACAAACCCAGCAGCAGCATTTATAGCATAACTGGTTCAAAGTCCAACATACACTCTCTGGCCACTTTATTAGGTACACCTGTTCAATTGCTTGGTAACACAAATTGCTAATCAGTCAATCACATGGTAGCAACACAATGCATTTAGGCATCTAGACGTGGTGAAGACTAACTGAAGTTGAAACCGAGCATCAGATTGGGTAAAAAAGGAGACATAAGTGACTTTGAATGTGGCATAGTTGTTGGTGCCAGACGAGCTGGTCTGAGAATTTCACAAACTGCTGATCTACTGGGATTTTCACGCACAACCATCTCTATGGTTTACAGAGAATGGTCTGAAAAAAAGAAAATATCCAGTGAGCGACACTTGTGTGGATGAAAATGCCTTGTTGATGTCAGAGGTCAGAGGAGAATGGGCAGACTGGTTGCTGCGACATTCAGATGGTAGGGTCAGAATTTGGCATAAACAACATGAAAGGATGGATCTATCCTGCCTTGTATCAACGGTTCAGGCTGGTGGTGGTGTAATGGTGTGGGGGATATTTTCTTAGCACTAGCAAGGTGTACTTAATAAAGTGTCCAGTGAGTGTAAATTTCTGCTTACTTCATGGCACCGGAATGTCTGATCAGAATAGTCTAGACTAGGAGGAGAAATAGTCAATGCATTCTCCTCCACATCCTTAGTGGGTCTCAATGACAGTTTATTTTTGCATTTCTTATCCCAAACCTGACTGAATGCATGTATTTTCACTTCTTTCACAAGCTTAGATAAAATCAAACCAAACTGCAGTCTCTGGGTTCTATTACCAGATCTATTCGTATATGTTAGGGCACCACACAATGAAATCAATAAATAATTTAATTGAATTTCTGTGCCAATCGAAATACCTTATATAATCCAAAAAAAAAGCTTTATCTTATGTGAAGGAAGCCTGTGATATTATTTAAAATCGCATTGTTACAGGATACACTATTTTTCTTGTGCTCAGGCATTTATTTTGAAAATTGTAACAAATGACCATATCAACTTTGTTAAAGTGGTAGTAAACTAATTTTTTTAACTTTTACCTACAGGTAAACTTATTATAAAGCTTACCTGTAGGTAAAATGAATATCTCCTAAACGTGAGCCGCTTAGGAGATATTCACTCTTTTTTAGAGCCAGTGCATTTGCTCTGAAGGAACGGCATACCCGTGTCGTTCCTTCAGAGTACTGTGTCGTGGGGGATTTCTATCCTGACTGATTCAGGGTAGTACAGATTTGCCATTATCGGATAAAACCTATTTAGATCAAGACCACCATGCATCTCAAAGAAAAAAGCTGGACTTTTACAATCATCATGTCCCTAAGATTCTCAAATGACTTTCCTTCACATAGTAAGCAACCAAAGGACTTTTTCATACTTCTCAACATAAAGATAAACATTAAGCTGCAAACCCAAAGTGATAGCCAAATGACATTCATATGTCAACCTGGGCAATATCATGCAAATTTAAAAAGGAAATTAAATGTAAAGAGGATAAGAGAGGCGAGATCTCCTCTTTGGTAAAATTAGTGAATTTACTTGTTTATTGTAAATGTCAAACAAAATAATGTACTCCATAAAATGCAAAGCACACCAGGAAAAACTATCACACCATGCAAGTTGAAGGGTTTTACTTGAAAAATTGTAAATATTGGTTGAATGTAAGAGAATGAAGAAAAAAAAACATAGTTACATTTATAATAAAACATACCTCTTGTGCTCCATCTGTGTTGCTTAGAACTGAAGCAATCTGCAAAGAACAGACATGTTAACACTTAAGAGGATTTACTCAATTACTCCTATTTCCTAGTTTTACATAGACTTGTTATGTATATGTGTGTCTCCCAAAAAAGCTAAATTGGCCCTATACTTCTGTCATCAGATTTGTGAAATCTAGGATAATATGTTCTGGAAATACACAATGTGTACAGCATGAGGGTTTACAGCAAGTGAACTCTAAAGAGGTTTAGAAATTGTCAGTGTGCTATCACAGCCCATGTTCAGCTATAATTATTAAAACAGTGTATGTGATGCACAGGTAGAGAGATACCAGTGAATACCTTTGCTCCAAGATCTTCCTTTCTGAATCCCAAAAGTTCCAAGTACTTGCCACGGGAATCGTCCTCAAAGTTCACCTAGGAAAGTAAAAAAATCAGTGTAGGAAATGCCAGATCTCTGAAATTTTGCATCTTCAGACAAAATCCTTCATAAAGATGTTTCTGAGATTCCCACAGCTACCCAGTGATAACAGATTACTACATGAGAAGTATTAATAATACCATGAAAATATAAAAACTGAGCCTCAAAAAGTAGTTTCTGAAAGTCGAAAGAATATTCAGTGCAAAGACTTTAAATAAGAAGTCCTTTTTTCTAAAATGCATTCGTTAATATAAGCAAAATAAAACATATTAAAGAAAAAAAAAAGTAGGTATATCCCTAGGAAAAAAAGTAAACTCTTATTTCACTGTTTTGTAAAATTTCATAAAAAGATACTAATGAGGCCCTGTACACTCTCTACAGCCCCTTTCATACGAGCGGAATGATGGGGTCCGCCTCTCCGTTTTTCAGGTCCCATCGGTCCATCCATAGACTTCTATGGACCAGCGGATGTCAACGGACACCCGCCGGCATCCGATCCGATTCTGTACGCCAAAAACAGTCAGATGGGGATCCGTTCCCCATCCGCCCAGTGGATCAGATGAAAATCAGGTGGAAATGGACAGGCGGTCCATTTCCATCCGACCGTCCCATTGAAAACAGCGGGCAGTGTCTGTGTCTGCTCTGCAGCAGCAGAACGAACAGAGACCTGTCATCTGCCTGCTCAGCGGGGATCAGCGGAGAGATCCCCCACTGAACAGGTGGATCACGCTGACAGATCCGTCCCGTCTGAAAGGGGCCTACAATAATCTACTTAGTCAATAGGTTCTGGTTACAGAGCCAGCACTTGAACTGCCATCTATGATTATTCCACATGATAGCATTCAAGAGAGTAAGTCAGTAAGCATTGGAATCAACAATGTTAGCACACTTACTGTATGTGTTCATTAACGTTTGAAATGCATATTGTTCAAAAACGAAGTAACCTCATAGATCTGAGGAGCTGCTCTGCCACTACAAATAATATGACCAGATGGTCAATGCAAATAATTGTTACTTGAGATATTGTCAACTAGCCAGTAGTCTCAGTGGTCTGATGTCACAAACAGTCTCATACTTCCAGAAGAGCGAATGTTCTGACAATGTACAGTATAACCAATATTACTGAACTAATTAAAAAAAGTCTTTGCCTTCTTGAATTACATGATTTGTGCAGTCAATAGCCCTAAACATGGAGGTGAAAGTGGGGGATTTAAGAAAACTTTAGAAAGCAAGAATTGTATTCACTGATTACACAACCTACCAAAATAATAACAAAAAAAAAACTTTTTTTTTTTTTTTTTTTTGGTACCTTGCTTAGATGTGTTCTTGGCGTTATTTGGGGCACCGATTCAGAAAATTGTATTGGCTAGGCTGCATCAGCTCTACTTTCTTGTATTTAGTGACGTTTATATAATTGTTTAGTCAGTTTTTGAAAAGATCTTGCTGATCAACTTGTTCTTCTGTTAGCTAGTTTGTGTTTTTGTGTACAACAGGGGTGCTCAACCTATTGAACAGCAAGGGCCACTTAAGTGATTTTGGTAACCGGTCATGGGGCACAATGAACTATGGGGTTATACCACCCCCCAAAATGCAAATGTAAACAAGCCCTTACTGTCCTGAGCCCCTCATAAGGCTGCTTTCGCACTGTTGTGCCGCAGTGCACTTGCGGCTTGCTTGTGGGTTAGCTGTGCTGAGTCACAGACTTCTATTACATTTTGCAGGAGTGGTGCACTTTCTGAAAGAGCATCAAATATCCACAGGATATATTAGAAGTCTATCCCTCAGAGCAGCTAACCCAACTTGCGAATCAGTGTGAAAGCAGCCTAATCACCCCTTTTTTATAAGTCCTAATATGCCCTTTGCAAAGGTGCAGTGTATACAATGTTTAATGCACTGACCTTTTCCTCTTCCAGCTTTTGCTGGCATCGCTGCCCAGGCTGATAGAAAGGATTAGTGCACTTGGCATCACTTTGCCTGGGACATGAGCCAACTCTACAGAGGAAGCATCGGCCTATGTGGCTCCTGCTCCCTCTGCACCCGCCTACCTCCTCTGTTGCTGGCTCCATGCACTCTGATGCTATGGGATAACGGGTCAGAAAGCTGTTGACCTCATTCTGGGCTTGCCAACCCGTCACCTCAGAGCATGGGCATGCTCTTCCCTAGTTTGAGGTCGCAGGCCACATCAGAGTGCTCAGCGGGTCACAGGTTGAGCACCCCTGGTGTACAAGTTAGCAGACATAGTGAGAATGTTTACATACTTACAACTGTAAGTTTTATATTGAAAACATCATGTGTATATTGCCATGCATATCGTTTTATTTTTGCAGATCGATCTGTACAAATGTGTTTCATTCACACTAAAATACACTAAAAAAAAGAACACTAAAATAAAGTATCCTGATTTTTGACAGGCGACCAGAGTGAAGAGTGGTATATGGCATTTATGTTGCATCTCAAAATCTAGAGCTGAAAAGGGACACATTTGTGGAATCAGTGGCTCAAATATACCCAGGAACAGGTCTAACATTCAAGTCACCAAAATGTGTGATGGCAAACACAGTTTTGCCTTAGGTTATACTTAACTCAAGCAAATATAGCCAAAATGTAAAATATATAATCCCCACCCCATGGAAATTGTTGACCTCTTCAAAATATATGAATGGGCAAACAATAGATCTTTGTTTAAACAGTGTCTACAGAAATAGGAAATATACGTGAATGAAAAATTTGTTTTTTGAATTATTCATTCAACAAAAATATCAATAGCTGTAATGGTGTACTGTGGAAAAAGTAATCATTGGCTTTTGAAGTTGTTATTGCCCCTGTTGCCGGAATGACTTCTTAGGCTTGTAACACTGCCCACAAGTCTCTGACATCAACATTTTTTATCACTTTTACCAGCAAGATTCCTTCAGTTGCAAGAGGTTTTGCGAGTTTACTTGCATGAACTGCACATTTTAATTGGAATCAAATCAGGCTTTCAGTAGGGCAGTCCAAATCCTCTATCCCTTCACTTTGAGCCATTCCTCAGATTTGCTAGTGTGCTTTGGATCACTATCGTGTTGAAAGACACATTTCCAATTCAACTTTTGGACAGATGGCCTCACATTAACATCAAGCAAACTTTGATATGTAGAATGTAAAACCTGAGTGCTAAAAATAGAGTGCAATAAATCACTGTGCAACAATAAAAACAAACCACATTAAACAATATCAAAATGAAGAAAAAGTCCACTAAATCATAAATTCTATGCCACCACGTGGCTAACAAAGTTTCCTTAAAAGTTAAATCACTAAAAAGGTTTCCATGCATTCATCAAAAAACCTCACCCTATGTTTTTGTGTTACTTTCCAGTACTCCTCCACCACCAACACAGAGAACTCACCTGATAAATATGACCACCCACTAAAGGTCAGCCATAATGCGCCTGCTGTATTTATATGGCACCATCCACCAAATCTTTGAATTAGGTATTCCACTTGTCACATGTATCATACCACATAAAAAAGGAAGTAAAGGGAAACCTCCATAGCTTAGAAGGGGCAGGCCAAGAAGCGACGTCATCTCGCACGCTACACCCGGAAATAACGTTATACACCCAGGACACAGTCATCACGCATGCCTATGGAGAGGATAGCCGAGACTCCTATGTGATTATAACGATATGCAAATTTTTGAGTAGACTGTATTATTATAATATCAAAAGTATTATAAGGTTTTATGCTTTACTTGCTCTTTTATGTGGTATGATACATGTGACAAGTGGAATACCTAATTTAAAGATGTGGTGGATTGTGTCATATAAATACAGCAAGCATTTTATGACTGACCTGTCTTGGGTGGTCATAGTTATCTGGTGAGTTCTCTGTGCTGGTGGGGAGGAGCACTGGAAAGTAGCACAAGAACATAGGGTGATGTTATTTTGAAGAATGCATGGAAGCACCTTTTAGTGATTAACTTTCACGAACACTTTGTTAGCCACTTAGTGGCATAAAATATATTATTTAGTGGACTTTTTCTTCATTTTGATATTATTTAATGTGGTTTGTTTTTATTGTTGCACAGTGATTTATTGTACTTTATTTGTAGCACACAGCACTGTAAAGATTTAGTTTGGTATTGTAGAGTGTAGGGGCACTTTGATTACAGACACTTTTTTGTGCACATATGCATTCAATCTAGCGCGCATAACATAATATATGTAGAATGTATAGTTGACTCAGTGACAGTGAGCTTCCCAGTCCCTGAAGTAGGAAAGCAATCCCAAACCACAACATTTCCTCCACCATGCTTCACACAATTGTTAAGATATAATAGAGGGCAGCTAATAAACATACCTTTAGGAAGGACCACACATTTTTTTCAAAGGCATTTTTGGCTTCATCGATCTTCTTTTGGCAGTACTCTAGAAAGGCACCAGTACTGACCACATCCTGTAACTTGTTAGAGCGGCTGAGGAACTCCTGTTCTGTCACCACCTGACTGACATAGACATTGAAGTGTTGAGCTTGTGGATGCTGTTGCGTTGGCTGAGTTTTCTCTGCCTCAAACGTTACCAGCTTTCCACCAAACTGTGTAAAGAAAGAGAGATTAAAAAGGGGTCTTAAAACATATACAAGGGGGCTTAAACATGCAGCTTCTAGTGCACCAAAAAAACTAATCTTTAAGATCAAGAACGAAAGATACTTTGGATATTTTCCTCTGAAACCTTCATAAAGAAGTAAATATACTTTGCCCAAAGATTTTGCTATGGTCCACATCTGGAAAGCAATCACACATCTCACCATGCCAAAAATCTCAGAATTACACTGTAAATTTGCTAAAGACGTTTTCTTGCAGGTGGTCTGAAATCTTTTCAGTTCGAAGAAAACATCAACTTTTGTCATCACTGCAGAGTTTCAAAGACTAGCTATAAAAAAAATGTATGTTTTAATTGCTATGGAGTGTAAAACAACTACTGATTACTAGTTGCTAGATAAAAAAAAAGTTGCACTGGACATCCAGTTGCATGACCCAACAATTAGACTTTCCTGTACCCTTGATGGTTGCCTTAAAGAAAACCTTTGAAAGGAAAAACATGCCTGCGAACACTGCATGGCTATTATGCTGATCTTCTCCTTCATGATCATGTAAAAGTGAAACTATAAGTGGGCGCTTACATACCCTATAGAAACCCTGCACTTACTCTCCAAATACCATAAACCAAATAAAAATGAAAAGGAATAAAAGAAATATGGCGCCTTTCCTCCAAGCTAAATTACTACCTGTGCAGAACCATAATATTCATATAATGCCAAAAGTGAAATGCAAATATGATGAAACCTTATGTACACCTGCACCATATAGGTGCATTGAAATATTTTTGTAGCTGCCCCTTTAAGAGCACCTAGTGGTGCTCCTAGTTGTGAAAGTGAAACAATAAATTGGCGCTTACACTCCTCACAAACACTCCGCACTCAATCTCCAAATACCATAAACCAAAATAACAAACAACCAATGGTGCTACATGCAGTCCAACACCAATATGGCAATACTGTTTCTGTGCCATCAAATCTTCCCAAAGTGCTTCACCTCTTGTGTCACCACAGTGCACTCACTAAAGATCCATGAGCCTCTTATTTGTAAGAATAGGTCATAAGTCGCTGTTTGAGCCAGATGCTCTCCAACTGCTGTTCCTCAGTTTTCCTCCAAACATCCTTTGTACCCGATGTTTCTCCATCAATGTCACCCAAGGACCACAAAAGCAGAGTCTCTCATTGTGCAGTATATAATTAAAACCTGGCAATAAAAATTATTCACTTTTACACTTACAAAATGTGGTGCCCAATATCTCAGCACCAATACACTCAGCGCCGTTCCACTTCCTGGATGTTTTTCTTAGGGGGGTCTATGACATTTTTAGCTATAATATTCCTTATCCCTGGGGCTCTTTTATAAATTAAATTAGGTGTTTTTGGTAGGATACTCTTCAGGGATTGGTCTGTTAGTAAAATCAGTCACTAAAGATCCATGAGCCTCTTATTTGTAAGAATAGGTAATAAGGCGCTGTTAGCCCCAGATGCTCTCCAACTGCTGTTCCTCACTCTTCCTCCAATCATCACTTGTCCTATGTACCCAATGTTTCTCCATCAATGTCACCCAAGGACCACAAAAGCAGAGTCTCTCATTGTGCCGTATTTAATTAAAACTTGGCAATAAAAAGTATTACATTTGACACTTACAAAACATGGTGCCCAATATCTCAGCACCAATACACTCAGCGCCTGTGCACTGCCGTTCCACTTCCTGGACCTCGCCATGAGTTCCAAATACCAGAAACTGGAAGTGATGAAGGGATATGGCCAGAAAAACCGTAAGCAGCCTCTACATGTTTCGTCGTGTGGCATCCTAAAGAAGTCAGCCATGTTCCCATAGATATATATAGTATGCCCTGGTTACTGATTGATCAGAGAAAATTGGTCTCCAACAAAATGGATTCTATACGGTTTTCGGTTCTCATAAAAACTGCATATCGTTGTATGAACTAGTGCCGACATTTACACATCCAATAGCATACATGAATATATAAAAAACTATTGAGAAAATATAGATAAAAATGTTTATTAAGTATAAGCTATTAACCTGTGTGCAGACAGAGTTCATATGGTTTCTTCATGCACTGAGCAACCATACCTCATTGGTTCCTCCACCAAAGCACAAATGCCATCTAGTGTTCAATATAAAGATGACCACCTAAATGCACTAGTAATTTTGTAATCAACATCTAAAATCCCTGCTCCCACACTAAATTTCTCTAGTCTTACCAAAAATCTAAATCTAAAACCTAAAAATTGAATGGATGAAAACCTACTTAAAATCCCCCTAGAAGCCCCCTATTAAACCCCTTATTATAATCTATTGGGCATAAAACATATTTCCCTTTACTGAATTATTAGGTTTTGGCTTCTAAGTCTGCCCATTCGCATTTATTCTTCACTTTAATGCCCTACAGGAAGCCCCCCACTATTTCTCCATATGGACCCAATCGTGTTCTCAGCCCCAGAATACCTAGTATTGGCTATTCCTTTTCAAAAATCAGTAAGAAGGCAATTTAAAGCTATATCTATATTTAACACTTGTGGTGCCAGATAATCCAATTCATATATCCATCTCGTTTCATTTCGTAAAATTTCTTTCACAAGATCACTTCCTCTCCAATGCCTGGTTGCCTTAACTATACCTATAAAGGAAAGATGAAAAGGATTATGTGCTACCCTAATGTGGTTGGACAGACTATGTTTTCCATACCCATTTTTAATGTTAGTAATGTGTTCTCCAATACGTTTGGATAATTTTATGGTTGTGCGTCCAATGTAATATAATCCACACAGACAATAATTAGGTATGCAACATTCTTACTATAACACGTGATGAATTTCTTTATATCATATCTTTTACCTGTGGTGGAGTAAAACTCAGGTATGTGCCTGTTTTTTAATTTTAGTTCTT
Source organism: Staurois parvus (assembly GCF_062004578.1). Classification (NCBI taxonomy): domain Eukaryota; kingdom Metazoa; phylum Chordata; class Amphibia; order Anura; family Ranidae; genus Staurois; species Staurois parvus. The sequence continues at coordinate 14,114,246 of NW_028317809.1, forward strand.
TTATAGGCCTTACACCTTCTGCACCTAAAAATCCCTTTCTTTTCTAAAAATGTTACATTTTTCTTAGGGGGGGGTCTATGACATTTTTAGCTATACTATTCCTTAACCCTGGGGCTCTTTCATAAGTGAAATTAGGTGTTTTTGGTAAGATACTCTTCAGGGAATGGTCTCTTAGTAAAATTGGCCAATATTTCCTAATACTTTTTTCCACCCTTCTATAGTGAGTGTTATATCCAGTTGTGAAGGCCATATCAAATTTTAATTTGCTTTTCTTTTTTTGTTTAGTTAATCTCTCCCAATCCATTTTCCTTTCCAGGTCCCTAGTTTTTTCCAACTCCTTTTCTTTATATAACTTCTCTAGAAAAATACATAAAAGAAAACATGATACCTAGAAGGCTCGGTGGGACATTAGCCCCTAATGATGGAATAGAGGACCCAGAACTGCTGAAAGAATGGTATCAATTTTTCAATACCTGTGAACAAAAATTACTCAGTATGATCTTGCAGAGGAGAAAAACTAAGTTTATACTTATTGAAGATAAAGTTAAAACCTTGAAAGAAAAAAAAAATATACCATTTGAGGACACACAAGAATATAAAACCCAGGCTCAAAAATTACAGGAACATCTACAGAAATTTGATAATGAGACTAAAATGAAAAAAATTAAAAAATATCAAAGGGATTTCAGGGACTACAAAAAACAGAAGGATTATAATTGGCAAGAGGATGATCAGGAATTACACTCCAGTAGATAGAGATGCCATCCCACAAGATAACTATAGAGAGGAATCATGAGGAACATGAGTAAAAAAAAAAAAAAACCTATACCCATAGTGGACTCAAAAATAAATCCACATGTAATCCCAGAACATTATCCCATCAATATACTGAAGGGTTTAAAATTCAGGTTCAAGAAGTTTTGTCCAAAAAGAAGGGAATAAAACATTTGAGAAGGGATAAAAGCCCTTGAACATAGGAATGGAGTGCTAATACGGCCAGCGGACAAGGGGGTGGTTGTTACTCTGAAGAAAGAGGACTATGAAGGAGAAATGAAGTGGATACTAAGTGATAGGGAAACCTATAATAATTATTAGGAGACCCAATGAAACAACTTAAAAAAAAATGAGATGGTTGGGTTAAAAAGGAATTTAAGAAGAAAAATATTGGATAAGAAAGAGGTCAAATATCTAACACTTAAAGCCCCAAGGATCCCAGTTATATACCAGGTCCCAAAAATTCATAAAAATAAAACTAAACGATAAAACTAAACCTCATGGCTGACCCAATATTAGTGGAATAGGGTCTCTTTATTCCAGACTTGGGGAATATATAGACATTTATTTACAGAAACTAGCTAGTAAAGTACGGCTTCCCTTAAAGACAGTAGAGAATTTATTAATATGCTTAAAAATATTCCAGTACAGAACAATACCATACTAGTCGGACATAGAGTCCCTATATACAAACATTTAGCAGAAAGAAGGCTGAAGGCAGTAGATTGGGACATAATAACGTTATCTAATATTAACACCACCCAGAGGTAATTTTTTATTATTATTATTATACAGTATTTATAAAGCGCCAACAGTTCGCTCAGCGCTGTACATTACAAAGGGGGACAGTACAATAACAATACAATGTGATACACGAGGGGTTCGAGGGCCCTGCTCTTTCGAGCTTACAATCTAGGAATTTATCCTTGAGGGTCTTGAAATGGCAATGGCCAATATTTATTTTTGGTTTGGGGTGATTTCTACAATCAAGTGAAAGGGGTGGCTATGGGAGCCCGATATGCACCAAGTGTAGCCAACATTTTCCTGAACAAATGGGAAGAGGAGGAAGTCTTTTCCAAAGTATGGCCCCAGCTTAGACTATATAAAAGATATATTGATGATATCTTTATTATTTGGGAGGGAGACCGGGTGGAATTAACATGATTTTTACAAGGGTTAAACAGTAACCAGTATGATAATAAATTTACTAACACCGTGACTAATGAGATGGTACACTTTCTACATCTTGAATTCTGGGAGTACCATCATTTCAAACCCACACCTATTTGAAAGAAACGGACAGGAACGGGTATATCTCTATTAGGAGCTGTCAACATCCGGGATGGGAGACAGCCATCCCGAAAGGACAGTTTATGAGAATTAAAAGAAATTGTTTACAAGATAAAGATTTCATGGTTCAATCAAATATATTAATACAAAGATTTAGGGCAGGGGTAGCCAACCTGTGGCTCTCTAGCTGTTGTGGAACTACATTTCCCATGAGGCATTGAACATTACAAAACTGACAGTTACAGCTATGACTTGCAGAGGCATGATGGAACTTGTAGTCGTGCAACAGCTGGAGAGCCACAGGTTGCCTACCCCTGGTTTAGGGGAAAAGAATATAAACAAAAGGTGTTGGAAAAAACTACTAGGAAGAAATTAACTAAACAAAAATAGAAAAGCAAAGTAAAATGTGATATGGCCTTCATAACTGGATATAACACTCAATGTATAGATCTTGAAAAAAGTATTAAGAAATATTGACTGATTTTACTAACAGACCAATCCCTGAAGAGTATCCTACCAAAAACACCTAATTTAATTTATAAAAGAGCCCCAGGGATAAGGAATATTATAGCTAAAAATGTCATAGACCCCCCCCTATGAAAAACATCCAGGAAGTGGAACGGCGCTGAGTGTATTGGTGCTGAGATATTGGTCACCACGTTTTGTAAGTGTAAAATTGAATACTTTTTATTGCCAAGTTTTAATTATATACTGCACAATGAGAGACTCTGCTTTTGTGGTCCTTGGGACAGTGATGGAGAAACATCGGGTACATAGGACAAGTGATGATTGGAGGAAAACTGAGGAACAGCAGTTGGAGAGCATCTGGATCAAACAGCGACTTATGACCTATTCTTACAAATAAGAGGCTCATGGATCTTTAGTGAGTGCACTGTGGTGACACACGATGAAACATGTAGAGGCTGCTTACGGTTTTTCTGGCCATATCCCTTCATCACTTCCGGTTTCCGGTATTTGGAACTCATGGCGAGGAAGTGGAACGGCAGTGCACAGGCGCTGAGTGTATTGGTGCTGAGATATTGGGCACCATGTTTTGTAAGTGTCAAATGTAATACTTTTTATTGCCAAGTTTTAATTAAATACTGCACAATGAGAGACTCTGCTTTTGTGGTCCTTGGGTGACATTGATGGAGAAACATTGGGTACATAGGACAAGTGATGATTGGAGGAAGAGTGAGGAACATCTGTTGGAGAGCATCTGGGGCTAACAGTGCCATATGACCTATTCTTACAAATAAGAGGCTCATGGATCTTTAGTGAGTGCACTGCGGTGACACAAGAGGTGAAGCACTTTGGGAAGATTTGGTGGCACAGAAACAGTATTTCCATATTGGTGTTGGACTGCATGCAGCACCATTGGTTGTTTATGTTATTTTGGTTTATGGTATTTGGCAATTGAGTACGGGGTGTTTGTGGGGAATGTAAGTGCCCACCTATAGTTTCTCCTTCATGATCATACTGCTTTCAATATCTGACCTGGTTTCAGCCAATAAAATCATAAATGTCTAAAGTGGCTGAATGATAGGAAAAAACAGTTGTTATGCAAGGCACAAATGGCAAAATAAGGCCTGTTGTGTTTGAACTAAAATGTGTGTCCTGCAGAAGAAGTAACTGTACCATGAGTGAAGAGGATGCTGCAATCCTGTTGTAGCGCAACTAACCCAGATATGAATCTGCTTCTAAGGTTATTGTTCCACAGTGAAAGTTACAACATTACAGACTAGGCATCTGTTTTACTTCTTTCCAATTCACTCAGAATTGCGTTGCTAAAATTAGTTTTTAGTGTGTTAGGAGGCCTATTTAAATGGGCTGCTGCAATGCAACACATGCAAATGCTCCATAAAGATGTAATTGTAGCCCTTTTTAGTTACCACTTTAAAATTATTCTGGTCAGGGATACATGTCAATGGACATTCTAGTCAAATGCTGCATTTTTCCATTCAAATGCATGCAGCGGAGTTCAAATGAAAATGCAGCCTCTGAACACACACCTTAAATGCAGGGAAACAACGCCCCTGTACTTGAGCCCTAAATTAGCGAAAATAAATAACAATACAAAAGCCCTATTAAGTGCAAGTAGTATTACTACTAAGGCAGGGGTGGACAAAATTAATATGGCATTCAGGAGCCAGCCTGTCCAATCTAGAAGCCATCAGGATTTGCTTTGGGAGCCAGCTTCATTGATGACTAGAGAAAACCTAAAAAGTTAGGCGTCAGCTGTAATTTTTAAGAAGCCTTGTACACAGCAAACAGTCACACTGCACGGTACAACAATAAACCTACAACTTTAACAATTAGGCACTTCCCTGCATCAATGATTTGCTGAAACAAGACTGATTTTCACTCAGACAGCACATGAAGGACTCTTTTTACCTATGAAAAGTTTACTGAGAGATGAAAGGCTGGGTTTATGTCAGGAACAAACAGAAGAAAATAGGAAAAGTTTTCCATTTAGCACTTACACTGCCAATGCCAAAGATTCTCTCTGTCAAACAGCACACTTCACCAGAAAGAAAACACCTTGCATGAAAAGCCAACATAAATGGTATACATGTACCTAATTACACAACAATCAAAGTGCTCCTATAAATGACTGGGCAACCTTTGTTCCAAAAACAAAAAAAAAATAAAAAAAAAATCACTTACAGAAAATGAAGCTCCGACAGGCCGGCGTAGCCACTTAGGAGGTTTCTTTAAAGGCAGCACAGTACTTTGCTGAGTGGTCTGCTGAGGGAGCTGCAAAGGAGGAAGAGGCTGCCCTGTACCAAATGGATCCAAGTTTCCAAATGATGAAGAAAGCTACATGATATACAAGAAATATCAATGATGTTCAAAAGGTCAACCAATACAGTAAAAAAAAATTATATATTTTTATATATATATATATATATATATATATATATATATATATATATATATATATATATATATATACACACACACACATATATGCGCGCACACACGCACAATATATGCGTAACAATGTACTATAAGTAGAAAATGACCAATTTACCTTATCTACCTGCTTCTGGCTCAGATTGTCATTGCTTCCACCCATAATGGAATAAACACTAATGCGGCCATCAAAAGAAGCAGCAGAGAGCACAGCTGGGTTACGGGGACACCACTGGATATCGAAACACCACTGAGTGTTTGTTGGCAGTTCATATAAAATCTGGTAACATAAAAAGAACAGCTAGTAAAGAATGTATTTATTTCTGCATTCATGATTTTTTTTTATTTTTATTTTATACTAGTATTGTAGCATTTTTCTGCCTATTTTAACCATATGGTGCTAAAATTAGTTTTTTGTTCATCAACAAAGTATCGGCTCACATGTTACCGCAGGCAGAGAACTCCATTAGAGTTTCAAAATCCCAAAGTTTAAACTTTGTATATCGGTAATAGGCCAGAACTTTGCACAAGTGCATACAGTACACAAAACTGAGTCAATGTTTTGAACTTTGGTACACAAGAACCCAGGCAATAGCATTAAAGATTCTTAAAGTGGTTGCTAGTCCTTACCTGTACCCAGTGAAGTGGCTGGCTTCAGGTGATACACAGAGATTAAACAAATCCTCCTACATAAATTATACCCGTTTATCTGCGGAATTCTCTTCTCTATATCTGTTTAAAGTGCTGAGTTTACAGCTTATCTGAGAGTTCAGAAAAAAGGGGGTGGAGAGCTGAGGTTACACTCTGCAGAGCTCAGCAAGGAGAACTCCGAGAGATGATTGGAAAAAAGAGACACACCCTCCTCCACACAGCTCACAGGAAGAGAGCCGAGGTTGTCACTCTACTCCCGTAACTTTTTTCTCTTTGTGTCAGGAAAACCTGTCGGAAGAAACTCATGCTGATAGCAGACGATGGAAGCAAAAGATAGAAATGACACTTAGTGCTCCTAATTGAAGAACACATTATAGCTGGATACACTTTGTTCATATATCATGCCTGATGTTTACAACCACTTTAACAGGAGATAAACTCCAGTTATGACCATATCAAGTGATAATTGCACTTCTATCACCAGCAGCAGACGTTGCCAGACATCCCAAGCGGACATCAGAATGACCACTATCATATTCAGATGTGTCTGTCATATCAACATTGACACTGAACTTCTGCTGACAAAGACAATCCCATAATAGCTATAGCTGGTCTTTGCCCAGAACTCAATTTTCTCCTATATGCCAAATTGCATAGTTATATTATGCATTACAAAATTCAGTATGCTTATTTAAACACACTGTATCATCTCTGTAACAACACTGCAAGATACTGCAAGACAATGTTTCAGTGCATGGAACTGCAGATTTTAGGACAAAAAAAAAAAAAAGCTCTCAAGGACCAAGTATTTAAAGTGGTTCTAAAAGCTCAAGGTTTCTTACCTTCATGTATTCTATGCATGAAGGTAAAAAAAACATTGTGTATGTAGTCCCTCAGTCCCCCCTAACATTTACCTGAGCCCTATCCTGATCCAGCAATGTCCACAGGAGCCTTCTCTGGGAACTCACACTCCTGACTGGCTGAGACAGCAGCAGGAGCCAATCAAGAAAGGGCGGGGTCGAGCTGTGGCTCTGTGTGTGAATGGACACACAGATCCGCATGCCCAGGAGCAAGCCTGTTTTTGTGCCCCCATTGCAAGCTGCTTGCTGTGGTGGCACCCGACAGGAGGGAGGGGCCATGAGCGCCAGCGAGGAACACAAGAACAGTAGGATCCGGGCTGCTCTATGCAAACCCACTGCACAGAGCAGGTAAGTATAACATGTTTGTTATTCACAAAACAAAAAAACAAGACTTTAGTATCATTAAGTATTTTACATGCAGTTTCATTGGCTTCAGTTCCCTTGACCGCCACTAGATGAAGCCTAGTACAAATGGGATTTCCTCAATCACTGAGCACTCCCAAAACCAAAAATCTGTATTTGTACACAAAAATACCAAGACCATTTATATCCCATATAAATGCCTGTGTATTCTCAATGCCCTTCTGATGGCAACTTTTTGGAGATAAGACAAAGATCTCTATATACATTCTTGTGGATTTGCATTACGTGACGTACTAGTTCTGATGCCATTTAGAAAAACGTATATATAAGCACCCTAGGATATGGCATACAAAGTGGATCTGGGGTTTTAACTTACACAACCATTGTATTTGTGTACAAATAAACAAATGTTCTTGGGGCACAGCACTGTTTTTCCTAATTTTTAGCACAGTATGATATGTGTAAGCAGGTGTTTGTAGTCTGCAATACAGGTTTATTGTTTTGGTAGTTTTCAGTAATTATAATGGAGACTCTGGGGAAGAGTTTTTGTAGGTCACTGATTTAATGTTTGTTGATATCCTCAGTCACAAACGTTCATCCTGTGTTCTTAGATGTGTGTAAGAGAGTGAGAAAACATATGAGTCAGTACTGTGAGAGTAAGAAGAAACATGGATCAGTACTGTGTATACTAGAGATTTTGAAACTGTACTGTCTGTGTGGGATGCTGAAACAAATTAGAGTTTTTCTACACACTTAGAGTACATCACGGGACACAGAGCAGGCCATAATAATGACTATGTGGGTTATATGCCACCTATAGGTGAATGGACACTGGCCGACCAATCAAACAGGAAGTCCTCCCCCATATAACCCCTCCTGCACAGGAAGTACTCAGTTTTTGTAGCAAGCAATGAAAATCAAGAAAGTGGGGAGGGACCGCTGTGTCCCATGATGTACTCCAAGAAATGGATTTTACAGGTAAATATACAGAAAAAATCAAATTTTCTTTATTATACATCACGGGACAAAGACCAGCCCATAATAAAGACTATGTGGGACGTCCCAAAACAATAGCCTTGAGGGGTGGGTGACATCACAATAACCAATGTCAACATCCGAAAAGGAACTATTCAGCTGTTCGCAAAACACGGCGACCAAAGGCAGAATCCTCCATGGCTCTGACATCCACCTGGTAAAACCTTGTGAATGTATGAGACCATGTAGCAGCCTTGCAAACCTGAGCAACTGACGCCCGGTGGTGGATAGCCCAAGATTCCCCACAATCCTGGTAGAGTGGGCTTTCACCCGAAAGGGTGGAACCTTGCTTTTCAAACCATAGGCTTGAATGAACAACTGACGAATCCACTCAGAAAAAGTTTGGATGCCGCCTGTCCTCTCCCGAGTCCTTCCGGCAAATTAAACAAGGAATCAGCCTTTCTAATCTGAGCCGTCATTCTAAAAAAACTCACATTGCCTGAACCACATCCAGGGCATGCAAAGATCTTTTGTTTTCTGACTGAGGCCCAGGAAAGAATGAAGGCAGAATAATGTCCTGATTGAGATGAATACTAGAAACCACCTCTGGCTAAAAGGACGGATGAGGCCGTAACACCACTTTATCCTGATGTAAAAAATGGTTAACTACAAGAAAGAGCTGCTAACTCCAATGCCCTTCTTGCAGAGGTGACTGCCACCAAAAACAGAACCTTTTGATTTAGCAGAACTAATGGAATTTCCATGATAGGTTCAAATGGTGGTTTCTGAAAAACTGGCAAGACCAAGTTCGAGTCCCAGGGACACAGGGGCTGTCTGACAGGAGGAACATCACTTCCTGTAAAAAAGTACATACCAAAGAGTGAGAAGCAATCAGCCTTTGGAAAAAAACAGCCAAGGCTGAAACCTGACCCTTAACAGTACCAACAGCCAACTTCTTTTTTACTCCTGATTGGAGAAAACACAAAATTCTACCAATCAAACATTTCTGGGGATGCCAATTTCGATCCTCATATCAATAAATATATGCCTTCCAAGTTCTATAATAAATGTTACTAGAAAACAGCTTCCTAGCATTCAAAATTGTGTGGATAGCCGAGTCTGACACTCCCCTATCTTTCATGATTTGGGTCTCAACAGCCATGCCGTCAAATTCAGCGACCGTAAAGCTGGGTGCAATATAGGTCCCTGAGACGGCCGGTGTGACTGATCTGGCTGAGGTCATGGATCGCTCACTGCTAGCCTGACAATGTCCGCGTTCCAACACCTCCTGGGCCAGGCTGGTGCCACTACTATCACTGGAATCACCTCATCTCCAAACTTGTATAATAGCCGCGGGAGATGCTGAATCGGGTGAAAGGCATAGATTGGGGAAAACTGATCCCACGGTATCACCAAGACATCTACCCATATCTCAAGAGGGTCCCGTGTCCTGGACACAATCCTGTCCACCTTGCTGTTGAACCTGGATGCCAATAGATCTATGTCCGGGTACCCCCAATGCTGGCAGATTGCCGAGAACACCTCAGGATGCAGAGCCCATTCTCCTTGAAACAACTGCCCATGACTGAGGTAGTCCACCTACCAATTCTCTATCCCTGGACTGAATACTGCTGACAGAACTGGAGCATGCCCTTCTGCCCAAGCCAGAATGGGATCTACCTCCTCCTGAACCCCCCTGCCATCTTGGTGGTTGATGTATGCCACTGCTGTAGCATTGTCGGACTGGACCCAGATGGGCCAATCATGAAGCCTGATCGTCCAATATCTCAGGACAAGCTGCACTGCCCGAAGCTCCAGGATATTGATGGGAAGGATCTTTTCCTGCAGCGACCACGTCCCCTGGACTGTGGTCCCTTCTAGAACAGCCCTCAACCCAAGAGGCTGGCATCGTTTGCTACCCAGCTTGCAAATCATTTGTGGGAAAGATCTTCCCTTTTCCAAATTCCAAGCTTCCAACCACCAATTCAAGCATTGCAGCACCCGGGGGACAAAGACGTGGTAATCCAGCGCTGGAATCTTTTTGTGCCATGCCAAAAGAATATTCCTCAAACTCCGAACCTGATCTCTGGGGGTGCAGGCCCTTTCCTGGAGGCAGAAGCACCTTTACCTAAAGTGTCTAGGACCCATCCCAAATACTCCAGACTCTGTACTAGCTTCAGGGACGACTTCTCGAAGTGGAGCAAACAGCCCAAGCATCCCAGAGTATGAATCACAAGGGCCATATTTTTTCTAAGGCTTGGACTTGACTGACCCCTGAGCGGTAGATTGTCCAGATAGCCCAAAATCTATATTCCCTGAGTTCTAAACAGCCCTAGAACTGGAGACAGAATCTTTGTAAACACTCGAGAAGCTGTAGCTAGCCCAAAAGGTAGTGCCACAAACTGAAAATGTTGAGTTTCTGTTGCAAACCACAGAAACGTTTGATGAGCTGGATATATTGGCACATGCAGGTATGCGTTCTTGATGTCTATGGACGCTAGAAAATCTCCTTCTAGTAAAGATGTGACTACTGACCGGACTGACTTCAATCTGAAATGAACGAATCTTTAGGAACTGGTTCAGCCCCTTTAAGCCTAGAATAAGCCTTCAATCCCCATTCGGTTTTGGAACCGTGAATAGGGTTGAATAAAATCCCTGGAACCTTTCGTCCGCTGGAACCTCCATAATCACACCTTGGGATAACAGCCGGTCGAGTGCTTGAAACAAAGATTTCCTTCTCAATGGATTTGTGGATACATTGGATCTTAAGAAAAGGGAAGGAGGAATTCCCCAAAACTCCAGTTTGTACCCCTAAGCAACTGTAGCAGTGACCCACTTGTCCTGGGTCAGCTCTTCCCAGATATCCGCAAAAAAACAAAAGTCTTCCCCTCACCCACACAAGGGCGACCCTTCATAATAAAGCAGATTTAAAATATGACCTGGCGGGCTTCTGCACCCAGGGTTTCTTCTGGCCCTGACCCTGAAATGTGCCCTTAGATGCAGAGCCCTGCGTAAGACAAAATGTTTGTCTACCAAAAGAGGCACTAATCACCGATGTTCCTGGGCCCTTAAAGGTCAGAAGTTTGGACTTTCTCTTATAGGGTAAAAGCGTACTTTTTCCCCCTGAGATCTTCTGGATATACTTGCCTAGGTCAAACAAATGTTCTCCATGAAAGGGAAAACCCTTCAACAATCTTTATCATGGTGGGTCCGCCGCCCAACTCTTTAACCACAAGATCCTGTGCATGTGTACAAACAGCAGGGCCATGCGGGAGATCTGCTGAATTGAATCCTTAAGGGCATCAACTGCAAAAGACAAAGCCTGTGGTAAAACTGCAAAATCCACATCCGTGTCCTCTTCTAACCACCCGCTGAACATGGTCATTCAGACTCTGACATATACCAATAGCAGCAACCGCTGGTTGTGCGGCAGCCCCTGCCAAAGAAAAACAAGACTTGAGGAGCGATTCTAATTTTTTATCTGCCAGATCCTTAAACAGCTGGGTATTATCCACAGTACAAGTTAAATGCTTATTCAGGAAAGACACAGCTGTGTCTACCCCCGGGCATGCCCTACTTTCTAACAAACTTCTCCTCCATAGGATACAAAAGGGAGAATCTCTTAGGTGGTGCTCCCAGTCAGCATACAAAACTTGTTCCAACAGAGGATGCACCGGAATTGCCTGAATACTTTGAGGTGGCTTTAGTGACACGAAAGAGAAATAAGAGACCTCAGATGCCTCCACTGGGGGTAACTTGAAACCTGACTAGACCATATCAGTGAGGGTCTTAGCTAATAACCTCTGTGATTGAGAAGCAGAAACCACCTGTTTCTCATCAGGCTGTGATTCCTCTGACAGAGATCAATTGCCTGGCCCTCTTCAAGATCCTCTACCGCAGCTTCATCCTCAGGTTCCAACCACTCTTGTTCAAGACTGGTGGGTCCAAAGATGGGGATCTTTCCCTCTTCTTACCCCCCTGAGCCACCGATGCAACCATCCCAGCAATCTTATCTTCTAACCCTGCTAAGGCTGATGCAAGATCCTCCTTAGTTATGTACGCCGAAGTGGATGCACCGGTAGTAGACACAATGCTGAAGAAACGCAGTGGGTCAGATTGACCAGTTGCCCCTGGTCTTTCAGAAGAGGATAACTAAGCAGAACTTTGACTAGGCTCCACAGCGTAACAAGAACTGTGTAAGAATTTAATCAAAACACCACATACATCATAGACCTACTTAAAAGTGAAGCAATACACTCCAATTGCAGTCTACTGAATAGAAGGAGGTAGCATGTACACAACTCTCCTGCCTGACTGGCCAAACCTCCCAGGGGAGTACTCACATGCCCTTTAGAATAACCTGCCCTGTGTCCTGGCCATCCCTCCAGGGTTCCGCAGTGGTAGCAGCGGCTACAGCAGCTCACATGTAACAGGCAGCATCCTATATAAACAATATGACCGACTTCCTCCTATTGCTGCCTACTGGGCATGTGTCCCCATGCACATGCGCCCCTGTGGTAACAGACACCTTCTTGTAGCCAAAATTAGGTCTTACAGGTAAAAAGGAAGTACTCCCCCCAGATGTCTTCCCACTCACACAGAGCAGACTCCTCCGCATACACAGATTATTTATATATACAGTGGGGATCGAAAGTTTGGGCACCCCAGCTAAAAATTTGTATTAATGTGCATAAAGAAGCCAAGGAAAGATGGAAAAATCTCCAAAAGGCATCAAATTACAGATTAGACATTCTTATAATATGTCAACAAAAGTTAGATTTTATTTCCATCATTTACACTTTCAAAATAACAGAAAACAAAAAAATGGTGTCTGCAAAAGTTTGGGCACCCTGCCTCCTTTGCAAAGCTGAGACCTGCCAGTGTCATGGATTGTTCTCAATCATTGTCTGGGAAGACCAGGTGATGTCAATCTCAAAGGTTTTAAATGCCCAGACTCATCTGACCTTGCCCCAACAATCAGCACCATGGGTTCTTCTAAGCAGTTGTCTAGAAAACTGAAACTGAAAATAGTTGACGCTCACAAAGCTGGAGAAGATTATAAGAAGATAGCAAAGCGTTTTCAGATGTCAATATCCTCTGTTCGGAATGTAATTAAGAAATGGCAGTCATCAGGAACAGTGGAAGTTAAAGCAAGATCTGGAAGACCAAGAAAAATATCAGACAGAACAGCTCGCTGGATTGTGAGAAAAACAATTCAAAACCCACGTTTGACTGCACGATCCCTCCAGAAAGATCTGGCAGACACTGGAGTTGTACACTATTCCACTATAAAGAGATACTTGTACAAATATGGTCTTCATGGAAGAGTCATCAGAAGAAAACCTCTTCTACGTCCTCACCACAAAAATCATCGTTTGAACTTTGCAAATGAACATATAGACAAGCCTGAGGCATTTTGGAAACAAGTTCTGTGGACCAATGAGGTTAAAATTGAACTTTTTGGCCGGAATGAGCAAAGGTACATTTGGAGAAGAAGGGGCACAGAATTTAATGAAAAGAACCTCTGTCCAACTGTTAAGCATGGGTTTGGATCAATCATGCTTTGGGGTTGTATTGCAGCCAGTGGCACAGGGAACATCTCACGAGTAGAAGGAAAAATGGATTCAATAAAATTTCAGCAAATTTTGGATGGTAACTTGATGCCATCTGTGAAAAAGCTGAAGTTAAAGAGAGGATGGCTTCTACAAATGGATAATGATCCTAAACACACCTCGAAATCCACGGGGGATTACATCAAGAGGCATAAACTGAAGGTTTTGCCATGGCCTTCACAATCTCCTGGCCTAAACATAATTGAAAATCTATGGATAGACCTTAAAAGAGCAGTGCGTGACAGACAGCCCAGAAATCTCAAAGAACTGGAAGACTTTTGTAAGGAAAAATGGGCAAAGATACCTCAAACAACAATTGAAAGACTCTTGGCTGGCTACAAAAAGCGTTTACAAGCTGTGATACTTGCCAAAGGGGGCAGTACAAGATATTAACTCTGCAGGGTGCCCAAACTTTTGCAGACGCCATTTTTTGTTTTCTGTTATTTTGAAAGTGTAAATGATGGAAATAAAATCTAACTTTTGTTGACATAAGAATGTCTAATCTGTAATTTGATGCCTTTTGGAGATTTTTCCATCTTTCCTTGGCTTCTTTATGCACATTAATACAAATCTTTAGCTGGGGTGCCCAAACTTTTGATCGCCACTGTATATATACAGTATATATATCTCAATCCCACTGCAAGCCCCTTAACTCTTAATCAGGGACCAACCTTCACCCATCTCGGCGGGCCTTGTCCTAAAGACCTTCAAGGACTCCCCCTTTTTTAAATGAGGGCCACTGCCTTGGACCCGTATGACACCCTGCCGGAAGCGCCTTGGTCAGATCAAACTGCACAGGGTTCCTAAAACACAAGGTCCAGCACCGTAAAGCCGCATTACAGGCAAAACCCCGAGGATTCTTCTCCTTATCCAGCGAGGCTCGGGTACCATCCATATTGGCTAACAGCTTTTCAAATGCATCTGACTGAGGCGCTTGACTCTCAGTAGAGTTGTTCTAGACCTCCCAGTATGCTTCACAGAGCATATGCAGCACATGTTCAGTGAACATCCACCTTACAGAAAAAACGGAGTACTTCCAGTGTAGGAGGGGTTATATGGGGGAGGACTTCCTGTTCGATTGGTCAGCCAGTGTCCATTCACCTATAGGTGGCATATAACCCACATAGTCATTATGATGGCCTGCTCTGTGTTCCGTCATGTATGATAAAGAAAAAAACAAAAACAGGACAAGTGCAACCAAGAACTGTCTGAGTCTTACTGATATTACACACACAAGTACGCACTTTAGCTTGTGTTTATGAATTTGTGTAAATATGTCAGTAAAATAAGTTTGGAGAATACCAGTAGTGACCAGCTGCAGTTTGCCAGCTCCTACTTTTTTCAGCTGGCTATTTGATCTCTGAAAAATATGTTCAGGCCCTACAAGGCACCACAACAGACAAGATCCTGAACATTTAGTTTTTTCCACTGAAGTCAAAACAATACACATTGGACAAGGCTGTGATTTGATAAAGGAAAAAGCAGCTCAATGATTTACTTATTTATTTTTTATTACACTCAACAACCTTTATTTTTTTATATTGCAAACTCTATGAAAAGCAGTAAAACCTGACTGTCTTAAGGCGGATGTTCAGAAGGTTATAGGGAACTTGTAGAAAGATTAAATGTAGACTGAAGTACTATTTAAAAAATAAATAATGCACAAATGTTGTAAAGCACTGTGTAAACTGTTGGGGCTATAAAAATCCTGTATAATAGTAATATAATAATAATAAATGGATCATTGGGAATCTTTTATATCTGCCTATATTTACACTTTAGGGTTAGAGCGACTAGGACCTATCTGGTTTTTATGTCACTTTAAAGAACTTACCTCCCCGGTATTAGGATCCGAGCAAAGTATTTTTGAATCCTTTCCAGAGCTCAGCAACAGTTCTGGGTCTGCTACACTCCAAGCAATAGCCAAAATGCCCCTGAAATGACAAGCATACAATTAGAAAATGTTCTTTGCCATGATACAACCTTATCAATATTAGCACTTGTGGAAAAACTTTGAAAATAACTCATAATAAAGTGAAGTCTGAAGACAGACAATTTCTCTCTCGCAAAAATAAAATATACCAGAAATAGTAATACTCAAACCTTGTATGATTTTCCATCACCCTTAATGGTGAAGAAGCAAATCTGAGATCCCACATTTGAATGACAGGTAGCCGGTCGTCCTCTGATGATAAAATCATTTGAGTAGCAACATCAGGGTTCCATGCCATGCCAGAACAATGCATCTGATCAAAAATAAAAGTAAAATATACAGTAAGAAAATCACAAAGATTCTATGAAATGCAAAATATATGTGTGGATGGCAACTGTACCCTGTTGCTGTGGTCGCTGACTTTTAAAATTGGTTCATTCTTCCTGAGATCCCACACAGTGGCCCGACCACTGGGGCTTGTAGAAGCCAGAATATGCTGAACTTGTCTGTTCCATGCGATACAACCTATGTCTTCTGGAGGCTACAAGAAATTACATCAAGCTTTAAAAAGGTAGGTGCGTATATGTGGCTAACTTGCTATCATACAAAATGTACATTTTCAAAGATGAATCTCTTCAGAACAACACAATAGATATCCTCCAACAAGGCTCACGCAGGTGAAAGTGCTAATGACATGGCTTTAAATTTGAACTTAAAGCAGAGCTCCAGTCACCATAATCAATTTTGTTTTTAATTCCCTTGTGATTGTTATTACTTGTACATTTAAAATTAGAATACTGTTAGAACAGTATTCGTGCTGGTTAGCTTAAAATCTTTAAAAATGTACCTGATCTCAGACGCAGGCAGGTGGCCATTTAGGATGTGGGCATCTAAAGTCCACTTGTGTCTTTTTGGCTACCCAGCATGCACCTCCCAATCTCGAGCCAGCGCAGTAATGACACTGCACGGCGTGTTGTGTTTAGCACAGGTTGCCATAGCAATTGCGGCGTCACGGAAGTACCCACCCTGTTGCTATGGCAACCTGTCAATCACATTACATTATTAGGCTTCCCAAAGACTCAATGTGATTCGCCTAATGACATCATCGCTTAGGCGGCCGGACAGGAAGTGCCGCCCGAAGAATTAAATTAAAGGTATTTAGAAACAAACAAAAAAAAATATTTCCATTTTGCACTGTACATTGGAGGGGCATTTGAAATATTTCAAGTTCAAAAAAAGGCTGGAACTCCGCTTTAAAAGGAGAACAAGGTGAAAAATACAAAATTTGACATGTCTTCTAGGTTGCTAGCATGATTAACACTTCCCAGTCCCTATGCTCTTTTTAAAGGAGAAGTAGGGCCAAAGCTTACTTGGCCCTATGTCTTCTGTGGGTCATAGAAGTGCACTCAATTCTGCATTCCTGTGACCCAGATTCAGCTGGCTGAGGTCTAAAGACCAATAACGGCTGATGTCACTCAGCCTGTCCAGACTCTGGAGGGATCCTGACTTTAATGTTGGGATCCACCCAGATTACTAAGAGGAAACTGGCTCAGCCTCTCAGTGTGCTGCTGAGAATCTGAGCCAACTGCTTCCGTCCCCTCCACAGCCCGACACTCCAGAACGCACTGGAGGGGCAGAGCTAAGTCAGTCACCAGCTTTCTGCTCAATGAAGATAGAGAACCAAGCGAGGTCTTTGATCACTCAGTTCTCGGTCTTAGAGGTAGTGGGGGACAGATGCAGCATCAGACCAATTCTGCATCCACCTAAGTGAGTATTATTTATTTGTTTTATTTTAATCCCACACTTCTCTTTTAAAGTGTTACTAAAACACTCCATCTGGTCTCTCACAGTACACACTAAATGTAAATGCAGTTTTTAGTTTAGTTATTTTAGTAAATATAAACTGCTAAATACCTTTTGTCATCAGCAGTATATAACAGTCTTGTGACTTCTATCAGTGTTCAGCAGAGCACTGGTTAAGGCTTGTAGGAGAAGGTTTCCTTCTGCTCACGGAGGATGCAGAACCCCTGACATCTATCTAGACATTGCTGATCGGCCCTGTGCTAATCACATGCACTTTCCCAAGAAAAAAAAAACCTCTCTAGCAATATACAGCAAACTGAGCATGTGCAGAGTGTCTCCACATGATATGTCTTATCAGGAGATAAGAGGGGGGCACTAGAAGAAGGGGAGGATCAGAGAAGCCATGATCAAACTGCATATTTACACAATGCAGAGGATTAACCCCTTAGATTCCACAGTTCCACATATCAAGCATGCTTTACTACATATACAGACTGATTTTACTGTTGTGGGTTTAGTAACACTTCAAGGTTAAAAAAACACCTGGTGATCTTGCCAGCAGAACTGTTGCAGGCATCCTTTGAAAAGGGTAACAAAGATCTCCCCGTGCTATAAAAAGCACTGCAGCATTGTGACCCTTGAGTCAATGTCCCTTCTAAAGCTAAAGCGAGACATAATAATACATGAAGAGGGCATTACTTAACATGTTGTCACCACTGAATGACAATCCTCCAGGCGGTCAATCAGCAGCTCGCGGTCAATCAGTAGCTGGCCATACCAAATTCCATCTATCAACTTCATAATTGACTGCAAATCAGTGTAGACCTCCCCAGTGCTTTAGGGCAATGTTACTTCTGTAGGATCTTGAGTGTCCCAAGAAAATGGCATCCAAGCCCTATTGAGGTCCACTCAAGCGGGGATGCACAAGCAGGATTTTTAGGTCATATAACCAGATGAATGCTTATAACAACCTTTGGGGAACATATCAGACTCAGAGAGTGATCATTAGGGGAAAAAACCTTTTTGCCGTATGATTTACTTTATAAAAAAGGAACAAAATCAGACAACTTTGTTTACCTGACTTTTAGCTCCTGGTGTCATAGGAACAGCAAAGTTATTCAAATCCCAAATGTAGATTTCAGATTCATTGGCACCCGATGCTACAAGGTTTGTCTATGGGGAAAAAAAAAAGGAAAAACTTGAATCAATACAAACATGGATAAAAAAAAAGCAAACTACTAGTGCAGAAAAATAAAAATAAATTGCAATCCAATATAAGCTTAATTCAAAAATGTCACAATGTGAATGTGGATGCTCACAAAGCAAGTTTACAAACCTATGCAGACAGATATAGCCACAGATTTAGCACAGATGACAAACTGGAAGCTATCAATGTCAGCCTCCATGTCTAATTTGAGCAGTGTTCACTTTAACCGCCTCCCGCCCGCCATATAGTAATATGCCGGATGTAAGGCGGTTCTCTCGTTCTGGGAGGACGTCATATGACGTCCTCCCATTCTAACTGCGCATGTGTGGCTCCCGGAGCGCGCAGCGCGGCGATCGTCGGTGCGCTGTGTCCCTCGGACACAGCGGATCACCGATCCACGGAAAGAGCCGAAGATGTCGGCTCGGTCATGTGAACAGCTGTGTCCAATCACAGCTGATCACATGTAAACAGGGAAATGCCGGTTATCGGCATTTCTCTCCCCACGAGCTGTCAGGAGAGCCGGTAATCGGCATTCCTCAGAGGGGACATGTACACTGATCATCAGAGCACTCATGATCAGTGTGCCCTGATGATGTGTAGCCCCAGCAGTGCCACCTGTCAGTGTCCATCAGTGCCAGCTCTCAGTGCTCACCATACCACCTGCCAGTGCCCATCACTGCCACATCAGTGCCACATTTCAGTGCCCATCAGTGCCACATCAATGCCACATATCAGTGCCCATCTGAGCTGCCTTTCAGTGTCACTCATCAGTGCCAGTCAGTGCCACCTATCAATGCCAGTCAGTGCCGCCTATCAGTGCCGCCTATCAGTGCCGCCTATCAGTGCCGCCTATCAGTGCCGCCTAACAGTGCCGCCTATCAGTGCCATATATGAGTGCTGCCTTTTAGTGCCCATCAGTGATGCCTGTCAATGCCCATCAGTGCCACCTACCAGTGCCTCCTCATCAGTGCCACATATCAGTGTCCATCAGTGCCCATCAGTGCAGCCTCATTAGCGCATATCAGTGAAGGAGAAACATCACTTATTTACAAAAGTTTATAACAAAAACTAAGAAAAAACATTTTTTTTTTCAAAATTTTCAGTGGTTTTTGGTTTAAGAAAAAATAAAAACCCAGAGGTAATTAAATACCACCAAAATAAAGCTCTATTTGTCACAAAAAAATGATAAAAATTTAATATGGGTACAGTGTTGCATGACCGCGCAATTGTCATTCTAAGTGCAACAATGCTGAAAGCTGGAAATTGGCCTGGGCAGGAAGGGGGTATACGTGCCCTGTAGGCTAGTGGTTAAAGGGCACCTTGATGCAGTATATTTGTTGACTGCATGCAAACAAAGAATGAAATATGCAGCAAAAACCTTATTTTTAATCAAAGGCAGGCCATAGATTATGTTATTTTCTTTCCTGCAACCACAATTTGCAGGAAAGACAATTGCTCAATTCCCCATTCAACACAGCTAGTGTTGATGGAGGAATCCTTCCTGTGGAGCTATTGTGTTCCCCCCAAACAGGGAGCTCTGTACGTTTATGTTCCAGAGTGGTATCCTATTCCTGAAGAAGATAATTTTTGAAACAATTTCGAAATGTGTAGGATTTCCCTAGCTGTATAAACTAACAATCAAGGGAACATGGTTGTGGGGTAAAAAGCAGCTGTGGGGGATACCACTGGATGTGATTGTAACTTGTTACAAGTCTCACTATGTGATATTCAAAATCCTCCATTTGTGCTTGAAGTTTATTATGGAGATTGTTTTTATGTATTTGGCATAATGTTAAGTGTATAAAGAAACACTGATATTTTATTTGAAATATGTGGTAGTTGGTTGCTTTCAAAATCCCATAAAGCATACAATTGTGTTTTGTTTATATAACCCTTTCATGCACAGTGGTCACTACAGTGGACAGCTATTTAAAAGCTGTATTATTGTAGGTGAATGGGTTCTGTTTGTATAGTTGAATATCACCCTGTCCATTGGATGCTAGTGAATCATCCCATACTCTGCCACCCACTGGTCAGCCATTGTAAAAAAAAAACAAAGGATAAGCAGCTTAGGAATATCTTGCCAATATCTCTATATCTCTATAAATAAAATTATATATATATATATATATATATATATATATATATATATATATATATATATACAGTGGGGATTGAAAGTTTGGGCACCCCAGCTAAAAATTGTATTAATGTGCATAAAGAAGCCAAGGAAAGATGGAAAAATCTCCAAAAGGCATCAAATTACAGATTAGACATTCTTATAATATGTCAACAAAAGTTAGATTTTATTTCCATCATTTACACTTTCAAAATAACAGAAAACAAAAAAATGGCGTCTGCAAAAGTTTGGGCACCCTGCAGAATTTATAGCATGCACTGCCCCCTTTGCAAAGCTGAGACCTGCCAGTGTCATGGATTGTTCTCAATCATTGTCTGGGAAGACCAGGTTATGTCAATCTCAAAGGTTTTAAATGCCCAGACTCATCTGACCTTGCCCCAACAATCAGCACCATGGGTTCTTCTAAGCAGTTGTCTAAAAAACTGAAACTGAAAATAGTTGACGCTCACAAAGCTGGAGAAGGTTATAAGAAGATAGCAAAGCGTTTTCAGATGTCAATATCCTCTGTTCGGAATGTAATTAAGAAATGGCAGTCATCAGGAACAGTGGAAGTTAAAGCAAAATCTGGAAGACCAAGAAAAATATCAGACAGAACAGCTCGCAGGATTGTGAGAAAAACAATTCAAAACCCACGTTTGACTGCACGATCCCTCCAGAAAGATCTGACACTGGAGTTGTGGTACACTATTCCACTATAAAGAGATACTTGTACAAATATGGTCTTCATGGAAGAGTCATCAGAAGAAAACCTCTTCTACGTCCTCACCACAAAAATCATCGTTTGAACTTTACAAATGAACATATAGACAAGCCTGATGAATTTAGAAACAAGTTTTGTGGACCGATGAGGTTAAAATTGAACTTTTTGGCCGGAATTAGCAAAGGTACGTTTGGAGAAGAAGGGGCACAGAATTTCATGAAAAGAACCTCTGTCCAACTGTTAAGCATGGGGTTGGATCAATCATGCTTTGGGGTTGTGTTGCAGCCAGTGGCACAGGGAACATCTCACGAGTAGAAGGAAAAATGGATTCAATAAAATTTCAGCAAATTTTGGATGGTAACTTGATGCCATCTGTGAAAAAGCTGAAGTTAAAGAGAGGATGGCTTCTACAAATAAATAATGATCCTAAACACACCTCGAAATCCACGGGGGATTACATCAAGAGGCGTAAACTGAAGGTTTTGCCATGGCCTTCACAATCTCCTGACCTCAACATAATTGAAAATCTACGGATAGACCTTAAAAGAGCAGTGCGTGACAGACAGCCCAGAAATCTCAAAGAACTGGAAGACTTTTGTAAGGAAGAATGGGCAAAGATACCTCAAACAAGAATTGAAAGACTCTTGGCTGGCTACAAAAAGCGTTTACAAGCTGTGATACTTGCCAAAGGGGGCAGTAGAAGATATTAACTCTGCAGGGTGCCCAAACATTTGCAGACGCCATTTTTTTGTTTTCTGTTATTTTGAAAGTGTAAATGATGGAAATATAATCTAACTTTTGTTGACATATTATAAGAATGTCTAATCTGTAATTTGATGCCTTTTGGAGATTTTTCCATCTTTCCTTGGCTTCTTTATGCCCATTAATACAAATTTTTAGCTGGGGTGCCCAAACTTTCGATCCCCACTGTATATGTGGAAATATCTAATAACACCTAAAAAAAATATTGTAATTAGATTTTACTAGTATTGATTTTATCTTTACAATTCATCTGTCCACTAAATTGGACATCGTGCATCACTGGCTATATTTCAGCTATAATTCATATTAATATTGCAACTTTGTTTTTATTGAAAATAATATAGCTGCAGTAACTTTTTAGGCTGTAAATCAATTTATTCAAGCTATTAGAATGCAATTTGCAGTTTTGTAAGAAAACATCAATATGTGCAGATAAGTTTCATAATGCAAGTAACAGTTAAAGCGGTAGTAAAGTCCACATTTCAAAAATCGCTGACAGGCAGGGTTTTTATAACAGCAGAGACCCTAGTGGTCTCTTCTGTTATAGATGCCCCCCTCCCTGTCAGCAATAATGTGATCTGAGCTCGTGTATGCCTATGGCCCACTCCGTGTGCCACAGTGATGTGACTCCCGTGCCTGGCCATTCAAGCAGCTGAAGATACGGAACCCTGAAGGAAAACTGAGTGAAGATAAAAGTGCTAGGAACCTGGGGAATTTTATTCTTTAGTACCTCTGCTTAAAAATATATATAATGTTTGGGGGTTCTAAGTAATTTTCTATCAAAAAAATGAAGTTTTTTTTACATGCATGACAGAAATGCCAGAATTGGCTCGGTAGGTTAAACCTTAAAAAATGTTTTATTTTTTTTCCAGGAGACTTCACTACTACTTAAATGTCTTTATATTTTGTAGAACTCAAATGCAGAGCATGACAGAAAGGCCTATAGGATAGTGGAGAAAATATCATCTGTCAAGTCTTCAGTTAAAGACTCAAACTCACATGGACAGGTGCAGAACTCCTTGGAAAATGAATGTTCAAGAAAAAAAAAATGTTTTTACATTTTCTCATTTCATTCCCAAAGAGTAAAAAAAACACTGAGGAGAAAATCCTGACTGTGGCTTTCATAATTCACGCATGAAATGTTTTAAAAGTTACAACCAGTTTAAAGCAAAATTCCATGGTTCAATGCACTTTAACCACTTGTCATCCTCTCTATAGCAGATGCAGGGCGGCACGCTGTGCAAAATCATGCATTTTCGTGTAAGGCGCGCGCGCCACCCTACCCGCACTATTTCCACTACTGTACAACATGGCCATCATGTGTACTGTAATAAACTGTAGTAGCTACATGCAGTAAGCGATGCTGTGTTCCACCAGCAGTATAGGCGACTTCCCCTCTGCTGCTGGAATTAAAGAGATAGTCAGGCTGAGTGCTACTGTGCCATTCCACAGAAGCCTTGTATTTTTTATCAATGGCAGAGAAGAATTAAACCTGACTCTCTTTACTTGTGGAAGCAGAAGGGAAGTCGCTCGTACCGCTGGTGGAACACAGCACAACTTACTGTATGTAGCTAATGAGACTACAGTATATCACTGCACACACAGTGGCTGCATTGCTCAGTAACAAAAATAGTTTGTTTTGGGCACTGAAACCTTGACTTCTACTTTAAATCAGGACGGGAAGCTTTGCCGATGCGGGCACCACCACCATAATAGCACCCTTGTCACTGCAAATCGCAACAACAGCACCCTGGTTACTGTCATACCAGCGCCCTGATCACTGCCATACACCATACCAGCGGCCCTGGTAACCGCCATGCCCCATACTAGCATCCTGATCACCCCATATGCCAAACCAGCATCCTGATCACCCCATTTGCCATACCAGTGTCCTGATCACTGCCATACTCCATACCAGCGTTCTAATCTCCGCCGTACCTCATGCTAATGTCCTGATCACCGCCATACCCCATGCCAGCGTCCTGATCACTGCCATACATCATACAGCATTTTAAGGTCTCAACTGATCAATTTTCAAATATATATCCCATAATTTGTAGACTCTATAGCTTTCAGACAGACTAAATAATATAAACGGTTTTGTCTGATTTTTACCCAAAAAAATGTACCAGAATGCATTTTGGCCTAAATGTATGAAGAAAAATTATTTATTTGCAACATTTTATGACAAAAACTAAGCAAAAAATTATTCTTCAAAATTTTCAGTATTTTGTTTTTAAATAGAAAAAATAACAACAACCGGGGGTGATCAAATACCACCAAAAGAAAACTCTGTCTCAAAAAGAGGATAAAAATGTCATATGGGTACAGTGTTGCATGACTGAGTAATTGTCAAATGTGAGAGTGCTGAAAGCTGAAAATTGGCCTGGACTGGAAGGGGGTGAAAGTGTCCGGACTTGAAGTGGTTAAACAGATGCAACAACAACAAGCAAAAGCTCTAACACCCAGCTGTTATAAAATACATGCGACAGAAAGCATTTATGAAAATCTAACCTGAAAGGGGTTTACATCCAAAGCTCTGACTGGTCCTGTATGTTTATCTTGCTGTGCAATCACCACATCGTCATCACCAGCCATAATTTGAGCTGGGTCGTAAAGAATTACATTTCCATTTTCTCCTCCAGCGATAATAACTCCTGAAATACTGCAATCTGATTTTATCCTGTGCGGTCCCCAAATTAGCTTATGATACCTGAAAACACATAAAAATAAATATGCCATAAGGAAATCAATGGCACCAAATGGAAATAGGTACAACTGAAATTAAAACATAACTGGACAATATAATAAAAAGAAATAAGGGATGAAACATGACTGAACAAGTGTCAGTAGCCCCCCTCCTAAAAAAAAAAATGTACTCCTAATAGTTTATATAATTTTTCTGTGCCACTTATTTCTTTATTAAAACTTTCCTAAGGGCTTTTTTCACACAATACATGCATGAAAACTGATAGGAAAACCAGATTTCACTTGCAGAGACATGAGTTTACATCAGTTTCACACTGGTTTTCATGCACGTTGAGGGCCAGTTCCCACCACAAAATCACACTCCAGATGCTTTCCAGATGACTTTTTGCTTACACTCCGTTCCGATGTGTTTTTCTGTATTACAGTACAGTTCTGAGCAGAAACAATGCAGCATGTTTTTTCTGCACCAGAAACTGACTGGAATTGACTGCAATTGTGTGAACTAGGGCCATTGAAATACACGGAAAACATTGTGCATGCATTTTGATGCAGAAAAAAAATGCGCTGGACAGCATCTGGTGTGAATCAGCCCTGACACCAGTCTTCATGTGTGTCAGTTACGTGCCCTTTCGAAGTCTCTTTTTTCTCCCCGAGAAAAACTGCATACACGTTGCAGATTTCCTCGCAGAAAAAAAAACCCACAAGTGATACCTGTGTTGTGGTGTGAATAGAGTGCATAAAGAACAATTGTTTTTTGCCCTTGCAGAATGTGTGCAGAAAAACTGATTTCTCTGCACACTGGTGTGAACAAGGCCTTAAAGATGAACTACCTGGTGGCCAGGTCAGGGCTAAGCAGTAGGCGTAGAGATGTCAGTTAAAGCAAACTAAACCCTCCTATCGCATTCAGCCAAGGAAGCTGCCATCTTCAGCCTCTGTTTAATCTTAAACTGTTGTGATTCACATATGAACTGCTGCACAGGTGATCAGTTATGACAGCAGCCATTTTATAGTTTGACAGTTTGGTTGAGAGCGCAAGCAAATGTGACAGTTACATTCCTGGCATATGACAGGAATGTACCTTGAAACTTTTTCGATTGATGGGTTTAGTTCTGCTTTAAGCATCTCCGTCCTGTATAGCCTAGAAAGGGGTCAGCAGAGGCCTGAAAGCAATGTCACCAGAAAATGTAACCCTCTGTGGCTTAGTCTTAGACCCAAGCCATGCTGAGATGGGGGAAAAAAAAACCTAGCAAACACAGACTAAAAAATGCATTCATTTATTTTCAAAGTGGGCACACTATCTGCATTTACAAGCATTTCAACCTCTTAAACTCCAGGGCAATTTTTTAATTTTTCGCATTTGTATTAAAATCTGCATATTTTCCTAAAAAAATGCTTAAATCCCTAAACAATTACATATTTACTGAAAGCAGAAGCCCTGCAAAATGAAATGGTGGCAGCTGCAATTTTTTATGTTGTACAATATTTGTGCAAATGATGATCAAATGTACATTTTAAGGAAAAGTAGAATAAAATGAATTTTGGTGCACAAACACAGTATACTATAAAACACAGCTTTTTAAGTGAGATATAAAAGATGGGGTTTTGTTGTGAATAAATAGATACCAAACATATTAAGTCCTAAAGTTGTACGCACTTGTGAAACTGCAATGTAAAACTATGATACCCAAATCTGTTCATAGGTGACACTTTAAATGCCTTTACAGGTTATCAATTCAGAGTTAGTCATGAATGCTAGCTCTAAAATGAATACACCCAGTCCGACGAAGATACTAAACGTGTGGCGTAATAACTGTTTTTACACACGTGTGCATTTTATGTGTTTGCATTTGTGCGCCTGTGAGTGGAGCAAAACAGGTACTCTCAGGTTTTGTTTTAATCTTTTAATTATTTTGTTAAAAAGTTGTTTATTCCACATTTACTTTATTGCTATCACAAGGGGGCTAACAAGCCAGAAAAGGTACTATATTGTCAGCTCACAACTGAAAATTTGGAGCTTAGTACATTTTGGCAGATCAGCAGGTACTTTTTTGTATTTACAGCATCTTTAAAGGGATAAAACAGAAGGAAATGTGCATGTATAAATGTACTGCATACATGTTTTTGCCCTCTTAAAAAAAAAACAAAAAAAAAAAACACCTGAATGTATTTTTTAGGCTCAAAAACAAACTTGCAAAAACTGTCACAGGTTAATCAATTTAGTCAATTGATCCTGTTGCTTTGCCCAGCAGTGATTTGACTGAATGAAGAGAAAAGAAGAGTGGATGACTGACATGTCTCAAGTCAGAACTAGAACTTACAACACTAGGCACATTTCAAAGCACAAAGTGGGGACATTTAGATCTATTTATCCACTTTCAACTCTGAGTAAATCTTGTATACTGTAGAAAAAGTAAATTTCATACCTGTGAGAAGATGCAAATGTAGCACATGATTTCATGTCCAGTGAAGGGTCATCCAAATCTAGTTCAAAGATCTCCAAAGAGGCATTTGTGCTAAAAGTGGCATCTAGCTGCTGAGCAGAAGTTCCTGACAAAATAACAAAAAAATTGTGACTGAGCTTCCACTCTCATACACAGTTTTTCTTTAATCCCAAGTATAGGTTCACCTTTACCAATACATTACATACTAAGTACAGGTTTAGCATGGGTTCAGTTACGCTTTAAAATGTATCCTTGGTACAATGCTGTGTGCCAAGAATGCATTAATAAACATCCATCCTCTGAAAGCCAACAGCTGATTCTTTCTGTGATAATATAGAAACTGTGAGTAGCAGGGGCTGAAAATAAAAATAATACATAATAAATTAAGAACATCAAAAGTACTTAATCACCAGAACACCTTCCCTGTTGCAGGAAAATCTTTAGCATGATTACTGACACCGTAAGATACAAATGTTTCAGGGCCAAACAAAACCCCTTTGTTTAGGTAGA
Source organism: Staurois parvus (assembly GCF_062004578.1). Taxonomy (NCBI): domain Eukaryota; kingdom Metazoa; phylum Chordata; class Amphibia; order Anura; family Ranidae; genus Staurois; species Staurois parvus. Next base: position 14,141,892 of record NW_028317809.1, read on the forward strand.
GTGTCTTTTAGGGTCAAGACACTCACCACCCCCATAATAAACATTTTGACAAAGAAAGGTTTGCTGGCAAAAAGTATTTCTGTTTTCAATATTTACAACTTTTAAAGCAATATACAATATTTATAAGTGTCTAGTTTAGCTTTGAGGACTGAGTCATTCTTGACAAGTGAACAGAAAATCTGTAGAAACACAACAGGGTGGGATAAGCAGGCTTTTTATGTCTACTGGCAGCTAAAATTACTCATCTTTCTAATTAAGTTTGCAGTAGTCCTTTAGAAGTACATAGATGTAACTAAAGAACAGCTCCAGACTAAACACATAGGGGCATATTTATAAAGTAGTGACTCTGACATTAAGCAAACATATTCTGCAGTGTTTTAAATGGCAGTGATTAATTCCCTATGACAGCAATGTTTATTAAAAGTCACATTCACTGCTTCATAAAATAGATCCTATAGTTTACATACATACTTATTAACTGCTCATCTGCCAAAACATGCTATTTTGTTCAGCCACATTTTTTATTCACTCAACTTTGCAAAACAGCACAATCAGGAGGGTGACATTACTTTCCCTGTTATAGTTAGGGAACAAAAAATAAAAATAGGGCAGTACAGTGGCTAAATGGTTAGCACTTCCGCCTGGCAGTACTAGGGTCGTTGGTTCGAATCCCAACCACGGCACCTCCTGCCTGGAGTTTGCATGTTCTCCCTGTGCCTGCGTGGGTTTCCTCCGGGTACTCCGGTTTCTTCACACACTCCAAAGACATGCTGGTAGGTTAATTGGCTCCTTTCTAAAGTGGCCCTAGTATGTGTATGTATGAATGCAAGTTAGGGACCTTAGATTGTACACCCCTTGAGGGTTAGGGACTGATGTGAATGTATAATATAAGTGTAAAGTGCTGCGTAAATTGACGGTGCTTTATAAGTACCTGTAATAAATAAATAAATAAAGATTTTTGTTCTTACTATAAAACCTTTTTCATTGAGTCCATTAAGGGGCACAGGTCCCACCACTCTGTGTTTTTTGCTGGCTCTATATATTACTTACCCACAACCCCCACCTAGCATGCCTTGGTTTTATTTTGGGTGCTAGCTTACCATTTGCCTATTTGCCAGTGTCCCAACTTCCTGTAGGCGGCAGTATAATCCAACTTTTTCTGAATACTTGTGTCGTTCAATGAACTTGAGAAAAAGATTTACATTAAGTACAAAAAAAATCCTATTTTCCTTCCTCATCCATTGAAGGACACTGGAATTCATAAAGAGACAGGGCATCCAAAAGCAGTCCAACTGAGAGGTGGGTGCAGAACAGCCACTGACAGAACAAAGAAGTGACCAGGAACCATCTGTAACCCAGGACTACCAGAAGAACCAACGCCCAAAGCCTAACCAGATATGATAAAAGTCTCCTGTGAAACAGGGGAGGCCTGCCAATGACCAAAGGAGACCACCGAAGACTAACAGGATGCTTAGAGCAGAAGAAATAACTGCCGATGCAAATGACTCTAAAGGAACAACAAGTTTGCATCTGAAAGGTGCTGCAAACGAAAACACCTAAAAATAGGTGAAACAGGGCAGCTACCTGAAAAGGAACAAACAGCATAATATTGTTAACAAAAACAACACTGGGGAAAATCCCCAGGACAAGAGGTCCCAAGATGGAACTGTGAACAAAAAAAGTCCACAAAAGACCAGCTGGTCTACAAGTGTAAGGTTCAAGCATCACACTTCCAACTTTGGGAATTCAGGGATGGAAAATAATAAGATAAGAATGAGGTTGCCTGTTCAGACAACCCATTGTTTCAGTAAGAAAAAAATACTACGAACTGAGAAGGCTATCAAAATCAGTTAGGCTTTTTTTCAGTAGAGCTGAGGAAAAGGCATGCAACCTTCTAAAACAACAGGAAAAAACTGAGGCTTCCAGGGTAGAGGTTGCATGGGTACTGGCTTACCATTTTTTTCTGTTTGCCAGTGTCCCAATCTCCTGTAGGTGGAAGTAAAATCTGAATTCCTGTAACCATCAAGAGACACCGGAGAAATAGTGTTACCTCCCTGCCACAGTCTATTCCCTCTCAAACCTGAAACATGATAGGGCAGCTCCCTCTCCTATCTGTATTTACCATGGAACATTTAGCAACACCCCATTGTAATAATCCAACCATACTAGGAATTAAAATTGGTCCCACAAAATATAAAATTGCACGTTATGTCCCCACAGTTTGGGGACTTGAGCAACTTTAAGGTAAACCTCAACAAATCTGAACTCCTGAAAATATCGCTTATAAATCCAGCGGTAAATTCTATACGTGCCTTCTTTGCTTTTGAATGCAAAGCCACTTAACCACTAGCCTACAGGGCACTTATACCCCGTTCCTGCCCAGGCCAATTTCCAGCTTTCAGCGCTGTTGCACTTTGAATGACAATTGCGCAGTCATGCAACACTGTATCCATATGAAATTTTTGATCATTTTTTTTGTGACAGATAGAGCTTTATTTTGGTGGTATTTAATCACCTCTGGGATTTTTATTTTTTATTAAACAAACCAAAAACCACTGAAAATTTTGAAAAAAAAAAAGTTTTTTCTTAGTTTTTGTTATAAAATTTGTAAATAAGTGATTTTTCTCCTTCACTGATGTGCACTAATGAGGCTGCACTGATGGGCACTGATAGGCTGCACTGATGAGGAGGCACTGGTAGATGGCACTGATGGGCATTGACAGGCCTCACTGATGGGCACTGAAAGGCAGCACTCATATATGGCACTGATAGGCGGCACTGATAGACGGCACTGACTGGCACTGATAGGCAGCACTGCCGGGCACTGATAGGCGACGCTGATTGGCAGTACTGATAGGTGGCACTGACTGGCATTGACTGGCACTGATTTGGTGACACTGAAAGGCATCTCAGATGGGCACTGATATGTGGCATTGATGTGGCACTGATGGGCACTGGCAGGTGGCATGCATGAGCACTGGGAGCTGGCACTGATGGACACTGACATGTGGCGCTGCTGGGGCTACACAGATCATCAGGGCACACTGATCATGAGTGCTCTGATGATCTGTGTACATGTCCCCTCCGAGGAATGCCGATTACCAGCTCTCCTCTCCTCACGAGCTGTCAGCATGACAGCTCGTGGGGAAAAATGCCGATAACCGGCATTTCCCTGTTTACTGTGATTGGACACAGCTGATCACATGACTGAGCCGACATCTTCGGCTCTTTCCGTGGATCAGTGATCCGCTGTGTCCGAGGGACACAGCGCACCGCCAATCGTCGCGCTGCGGGCTCCGAGAGCCGCACATGCACGGTTAGAATGGGAGGACGTCATATGATGTCCTCCCAGAACGAGAGAACCGCCTTGCATCCGTCATATTACTATATGGCGGGCGGGTGGCGGTTAAAGGAAAAGTTCACCTTTACACAAAAAATAATAAAGGCACATTTTTTTGCAGGTAAAAAAATGTGTATTTATTATTTTTTGTTGCAGCCATTGTACCAGCGATCAGCAGATTGCTGGTGCCATGCATGTCTCCTGCACATCTGTCAGAATATCTGCTTGCCTGTACAGGATGTATGGACAAGCAGATATACTGACAGGAAAACTCAATGAACTACCACAGCGCTTCACAGCGTAGTTTCTCATTCACATAACACTGTGAATGAGTGAGGTGGCCGGGCAGACAGAGCGAAGCTAGTTGTCAAAGCAGGGGAGTGGGGCCAGTGCATTCATAACATGTTACACCCTGAATATGGGTGTAACATGTTAGGAAAGGTGAACTTATCCTTTAAAAAAATCATACTAAAAATATCATGGCATACAAATCATTTCTAATCTCACTCAGTTATTTCCTCTAATACTACTGTATATGAGAAATGCTTAAATCAGTATTAAACCTAAAAGCAACATTTGTTATATTGCAGCTTACCACATCTTATATGTGGTGGCTGCATTAGTTTTCTTTTTAGGCTTTCTTTCTTGCCTCACCAATCCAGCCACCAAGTCTGTTGTTTTTCAACAGAACTAGCTCTCCAGCAAATGTAGCAGTTAGAGTGTTGAGACAAACCGTTTACCAGGGGTGCTTACAATGGTCAGCCTTTATTCATGGAAAGGCTATATCCTAAAAGAAAAAAAAAACAGTTGCTATATCTGCTTGTGTAACTGCATTGTGAACTGGAGTTTGGCTTTAATTTGATAGTGTACCTAAATCTGCTAGTACATCTAACACTATGCTCCCTTCAGAGTGACAATGCTGCTGTCCAAAAGGTGCCTCCTGTGCTCCTTCATTAAGAGTAGAGGCACTCTAATACAGGAGATGTGTTACTAGCCATACCACTGTAGTGGATTGTGATAGACAATCCACGTTCTATTAGATGATCAGTAAAATGACAATTTTATAGTCTTGCTACTTTCTGCTTCTTGCTCTTTAAATTCCTTACTCTCTTAAGTAAACAATCAGATATAGGTTGACAGAACAATGATGATAATTAAGATGGCACCTTCATCCGGAGTCTCACCCTAGGTGACTCATTAGGAGAAAAGTATCTTTTAATGTAAACAACCCCCATAAAAGGGAATAAGGGAATGAGTCTTTTTGGGGACAATGATTGGAAGATATCAACACGGATGGAAGAACACGCAGAAACCCAGTGGACTTTCACCCAATCAATGTATATGCTTTGCCTGCATCATAAGCCCTATAAATGATACTGTTAGTTCCTCAATAAAACAGAATTTTAGGAAGCTGGCAAACTGCAACAGTGTTAGTGTCTGGCTTCCACGTGCACGTAATTCTATATTAATTTGGCTCACTGGTAGATCACGGTAAATGGTCTGTAGGTGACCTAGTCCAAAACACCACCAGGTTAAAACAAGGGTAAAAAGCCTAAGAAAACTAATGTAGCCATCACATCTAATGATTGGTAAGCTGCAATATAGTATATTTTAGGTTGTGGGTTTTTTAATAAAACTATTGTGGCTCAGAATAAGTACCTTAAAGCGGAGTTCCAGTCACACTGTGAAAAAATAAAAGTCAGCACCTACAAAACTGTAGCTGCTGACTTTTAACCACTTGCCCTCTTGAGGATTTACCCCCATCCTGACCAGGCCATTTTTTGCGTTACGGCGCTGTGTTATTTCAGCTGACAATTGTATGGTCATGCAATGCTGCACCCAAATGAAATTTCCCCACGAATTGAGCTTTCTTTCTCTGGTATTTGATCGCCTCTAATGTTTTTTATTTTTTTGCGCTATAAAAAAAAAAAAAAAAGACCGACAATTTTGAGAAAAAAAAAAAAAATCAATATTTTTGAATTTTGCTATTTAAAAAGTCCAGTAAAAAAATTTAAAAAATCTAATTTCGTCATAAATTTAGAGCAACATGTATTCTGCTACATGTCTTTGCTCAAAAAATAAATCCCAATATGTGTAAATTAATTGGTTTACGTGAAAGTGATAGCGTTTACAAATGGTGGTGTAGATACTGGAATTTTTTTTTAATACTAGTAATGGCAGCAATCAGCGACTTATAGAGGACTGTGGTGGACATTCTGACACTGGGGGGAACTGACTTGGTGTCACTGACATCCCCAGTGACACCAATACAATGATCAGTGCTAACAAAAAAAAAAAAAGTACTAATGGCACTGGGAAGAAAGGGGTTAACATGAGGGGCGATCAAAGGGTTAACCGTGCAGGGAGTGTTTTACTAGGGGGCAGTGTGTTGGTGCTTCACTGTAAGCACACTGCTCTGGAGTCCAGAGTCATCCAGAGCAGTGTGCGAGAGCTGACAGGGAGGAGAACTGTTAGGAAACAAAACAGTCCTCCTCCCAGTCAGAGATGCTTGGTAATCACCGACCAGGACCTCGTGATATACTGCCGCGGTTGTGAATGGCGGCGTGGGTAGGGCGTGCGAGTAGCTCACACGCGCCCCCTGCCCGTAAATGCAAAATCACGTATGTATTCATATGATTTTGTGCACTCCTGCCACCCTGCAGCAGTATATCTGCTATAGGGTGGTTAGGAAGCGGTTAAAAAACATACCCTCACCTGTCCCTTGATCCTGCAATGTCCTCCCTGAAGCCCATTTCACCGGCTGTCCGGTGTTTCTGGCATCTTTAGTGTGGGCACCCGGTTGTGACAGCTTACGGCTTCACAGCCAGGTGCGCACTGCGCATGTGCGAGTAGCGCTGCACATTCTGAATGGTCCCATATTCTTCTGGGACCTGTCACGTGTCCCAGAAGACTATGGGAAAAAAGGGGGGGAAATGACAACTTCCGTTTCCGATCGCCTAGGTGACTGCAGAGGAAGTGAGAGCGGTTACCTGTCAATTTCGGGTACCCACTCCCTCACCCACTCCCCAAATGTGCCAATCCTTAATGGGGAGCGGGGGACAAGTCTTTAAAGCGGAACATCCCCTTTCCTGTGGAGCTCTGCTTTAAGATGGATGTCCCACCCAAATTATTATATTTATTCAAAACAGTTCAAATCTCTCTATCCAGATCATTCTTCTAGAAGCTTTAACAAATCTTCAACAAATTCCTGCGACAAACAAATCACCCTAAGATAAAATGAGCAACTGGAAAAAGTATGGAGGAAGGGTGCTCCCCGATTTTTCCCTACCATAATGTTAAATATAAAGAAAGGGTCACAATCAAATTTTTAATATCCCCTGATATCCCAAAGACCACTTATGGTAAGTCAAGTTTAACGTGACTGAACTGAAGCAAGGCCACAAACTAGTGGCTGCAACACTAGCCTGCTGGTATGGATCCTAGAGCAGGGCTTGAAAAAGCCGCTCGCCCACTCGCCAAATGTGAGGGAAAATCCTTGTGTGGCAAGCACAGATGGAGCGACTCTATATGCGCTCCAAGCCTCATTGTGAAGCCGAGTTCCGGTTTCCGACTTCTTTGGCACCACCATTACACTGGCAGCGCCGCCGAGGGGGGCAGGTGCAGGAGAGGTCCGCTCTCCTCCGCTGAGAGGAGACACCCGCTCTCCACCGCCGCGGTGGACTTGAGGAGAGGTCAGCGCTCCCCCGCCTTGGGGGACACGAGGAGAGGCCCGCTCTCCACCATCTTGGGGTACATGAGGCCCGCTCTCCAACGCCTTGGGGGACACAAGGTCCCCTCTACACCGCCTTGGGGGACACGAGGAAAGATCCGCCAACGGTGCACATCACTACACCCGCCAGCTTAACTAGTTGCCGACCGCAGATAGCCGAATGACGGCTGCACTGCGGCCGGCCAGTTCTGGGTGGACGTCATATACGGACACAGCTGATCACGTGATGTGGTAAAAGTGGCCTTTTACCACGTGATCAGCGGTGTCCAATGACACGCTGATCAGAGGGAAATGCAAGTGTCGGTTCTCGGCTGCACTTTCCTCACGCTGTCAGATCGTGAGGAAAGTACTGCCGAGAACCGGCAGTTGTCAGAGCGGGGATCGGCACCGATCATCAGGGCACTGATGATCAGTGCCCTGATGATGGGTGCCCTGCAGTGCCACCCGCAAGTTCCGCCCACATGTGCCCAGCAGTGCGCCCACTAGCTCCGCCCACCTGTGCCAAGCAGATCACCCACCTGTGCCCAGCAGTGCACCCACCTGTGCCACTCTGCAGTGTCACACACCTGTGCCCAGAAGTGCCACCTACCTGTGCCCAGCAGTGCCACCCACCTGTGCCCACCCACCAGTGCTGCCCACCAGTGCCACCCACCAGTGCTGCCAGTCAGTGCCACCAGTCAGTGCCCAGGGGTTGTGCCAGTCAGTGCCGCCAGTCAGTGCCCAGCAGTGATGTCAGTCAGTGCCGTCTATCAGTACCCATCATCAGTGTCACCTATCAGTGCCGCCTATCAGTGCTGCATATTAGTGCTGCCTATCCGTGACACCTCATTAGTGCCGCCTATCCGTGACACCTCATTAGTACTGCCTATCAGTGCCCTTTAGTGCTGCCTATCAGTGCCCATCAGTGCCGCCTATCAGTGCCCATCAGTGCTGCCTCATCAACGTACATCAGTGAAGGAGAAAAAATACCTGTTTGAAAAATTTTATAATAGAAACAAAGAAACGTTTTGTTTTTTTTTCAAATTTTTTGCACTTTTTTTTATTTATAGCGCAAAAAGTAAAGCGCCCAGCGGCGATTAAATACCACCAAAAGAAAGCTCTATTTGTGAGAAAAAAATGATCAAAATTTCATATGGGTACAATGTTGCATGACCGCGCTATTGTCAATCAAAGTGCGGCAGCGCTGAAAGCTGAAAATTGGCCTGGTAAATAAGGGGGTATAAGTGCCTGGTAGGCAAGTGGTTAAGGTAAATTACATTAAGTAAACTTACATCTTTTAAAAGAGACTTTAGTTACATGAGGAGAGGCCTGCTCTCCACCGCCTTGGGGGACACGAGGCCCGCTCTCCACCGCCTTGGGGGACACGAGGCCCGCTCTCCACCGCCTTGGGGGACACGAGGCCCGCTCTCCACCGCCTTGGGGGACACGAGGCCCGCTCTCCACCGCCTTGGGGGACACGAGGCCCGCTCTCCACCGCCTTGGGGGACACGAGGCCCGCTCTCCACCGCCTTGGGGGACACGAGGCCCGCTCTCCACCGCCTTGGGGGACACGAGGCCCGCTCTCCACCGCCTTGGGGGACACGAGGCCCGCTCTCCACCGCCTTGGGGGACACGAGGCCCGCTCTCCACCGCCTTGGGGGACACGAGGCCCGCTCTACACCGCCTTGGGGGACACGAGGCCCGCTCTACACCGCCTTGGGGGACACGAGGCCCGCTCTACACCGCCTTGGGGGACACGAGGCCCGCTCTACACCGCCTTGGGGGACACGAGGCCCGCTCTACACCGCCTTGGGGGACACGAGGCCCGCTCTACACCGCCTTGGGGGACACGAGGCCCGCTCTACACCGCCTTGGGGGACACGAGGCCCGCTCTACACCGCCTTGGGGGACACGAGGCCCGCTCTACACCGCCTTGGGGGACACGAGGCCCGCTCTACACCGCCTTGGGGGACACGAGGCCCGCTCTACACCGCCTTGGGGGACACGAGGCCCGCTCTACACCGCCTTGGGGGACACGAGGCCCGCTCTACACCGCCTTGGGGGACACAAGGAGAGGCCCGCTCTACACCACCTTGGGGGACATGAGGAGAGGTCTGCTCTACACCGCCTTCGGGGACACGAGGAGAGGCCCGCTCTACACTGGCGTAGGGGACACGTGAAGGAGAGATCCGCCAACAGTGCACATCACTACACCCGCCAGCTTAAGATAAATGACATTAACTAAAAATTTACATCTTTTAAAAGGGACTTTGAATTACTAAAGTCTATTTTTAAAAATGCAGGAGATAAACAAAAAAAAAATACAAAATGTTTACTACAGGTCTAAAGCTGTAAAACTTGATATTTTGATTGCACCCTATTGCTATTAAGCTATTGCTGTTATGTTTAAATTGGCATAATAAAGCTATGTTATAATTGCAGTTTTTTTATATTTTGTACTTTTTATTCTAAAGAAAATGTAATTTCATAAACTTTAATGGGGCGTGGTTGGGGGCAGGGCTGGGGGGCGAGGGTTGGGGAAGGGCCAGGGGTGGGGTTGGAGGCAGACCTGGGCAAGGTTGGGTGGGGCAACTGGTGAAGAGTAAGGTTTGTGCCTGGCTAGTAGGTCTAGACTCGAAATTTTAATCCCTGTCCTAGAGGAATTATGATCTACTACATTTGGTCCCCTAAACCCCCTTTTGGTAAATTGCACAAAAAGACCACTAATCCCATTTCCCTAGTATGGGATGTTTCTCGTTCTTCAACACATAATGACTCCGCTTTTACAAAACTCTATTCTTTCAAGCACAGTAATGTAAGCCAGTCACTGCCTTTGTTCTCAACCCCAAGCCCAAGAACACACAATTTGTTTGTTGGGTAGGTACTTCTATGGATCACAGAAGTGTAGTGAATGCTGGGGGGGGGTGGCAAAGCAGACAGCGGTGACCGCTGTCTGCTTAGAGCAGCAGGTTGAACTGACCGATCAGTGGTGTCTGATCGCTCAATTCTCACCCTTAGAACCAGCAAATGCAGCATCGGAATGATACTGCATCCACCTAGGTAAGTATGATTACCCCCAAAAATCCATACTTCTCTTTTAAGAGTGACACTATAAGATCCATATTACTGACCACCCCTACTGCATAAAATTCACAAAATGCAGTATTATGTTACCATACTAAACTCTTCAAAACTCACCCTGCTTTCCACACTTCCAGGCATAATTCCCTTTGCAAAAAAATATAGTCCAAATTCTTTTTTATAGCAGAAAGTCAAATTATTCTGAAACATCTGAAATCTCTAATAGTCCCCTCACTAGCTGAATAGGTTGAGGACCTTAATGACATAATGAGAATGGAACAACTAGTGGTCCAAGATAATGACAGGAGAAGGGCTCACCAAGCTACTTTGGTCTTCAATATTATTTAAAAAAATTCTTCCAAATTCTAAGCCTACTTTTCCAACTAATCACTTAACATATAGCCGACATCAGACCCCTCTAACCTCCTACTCTTGCTCATTCTTTTTCCTCTCCCCTGTCTTTCTTCATTTTTTTCTTTATCTTCTTGCACGCATATATGTATGTAAGTAGTTTCAGGTTGCAATAGATCAAGTACAACTGAACATAGTATATAAAAAGAATTCCTATTTCTGGATTAAAGCTTGATAGCCTCATTAATATAAAAACACTAAATTTGTCATTTAGATGAGATGTTCAACAGAGGAAGCTTTGTGACAAAGTCTGCACAAAGAAGATTTTGTAACATTGCTTCCTCCATTTCAAAATTACAACCATACTACAGATTCTTATACAATCTTGTCTTTGGCAGCCTAGGTGGCAAATCTGAGTGGAAATACAGCACAAAAAAAAACAAAAAACTCACCTGTTGCGAGATATATAGGATGCTGTTGAGAGGGGCTCCAAGTCTGCATTGCAGTGCGATCGATCTCTTTTAGCTTCATTCTGTATTGAAAAAAAGAAAAAACACAGGATAAAGAAAATGTTAACTGTCTTGGAAAATTTTAAAAATATATATATATATTATATACATACACTTTTGGTATATTGTAGAATTATTGTTTTGCATTTAGTCTTAACGGACAACCATATTTTCTGTTTAATCCTTTCAATGCAGTAAGAGAGAAAAGAATAATCAAACGAATCACTTTGGGCAACTCAGTAAAGGCACGACACCAGTGTAAAGAAATACACTGCATATACCAGCTCTTCTCAACCAGGGTGCCCAGACACCCTGGGGAGCCTTGAGGTTTCTTCAGGGGTGCCTTGGCAAAAAGTCTACAAATTGCCCAAAACTTGTATACAAGCCAGTAGGTGGAACAAGTCTGCCTTTTAGTTACACACAGCCACAGATTTTCATTGTGCACCATTACGACCTTCTAGCTGCCGGAGTCCTGACAACTAATGACATCATCATCTGATAAGGAGGATGTCAGCTGTCTGCACAGCATCCTAGTTTGACCCTCCCCTGCCCATCTCCATCAGTGCTGGGGTCACATTAGCTCAGTGATGGAGAAAACACTGAGGGAGAAGAGAAACACTGGAATACTAGTCAGTACCAGTGTGCTTTGGAAGAATTCACCTCTAATGTTGGGTGTCCTACGTTTGGATGTTGCTGCGTTACAGATATAAAATTAGAATAGTTATCCACATTTTAGAATGGGGTGGCTCAAGACCTTCCATAATTGTAAAGGGTGCCTTGGGACTGTCCGTAATTTTAAAGGGTGCCTTAAATGGAAAAAGGTTGAGAAACACTGGCAGTACGTTAAAGGATAGGGTGCACTTATGGAGTACAAAGCTTCACATGTACCCCTTCCACAAATCACTGGTTAAAATTGTCAGACCTAATATCTTGCAGTTCTGCAATACTGCACATGCTCTGCTTTCCAGACCGAGAATTGAATGGACTGCATGGATTCACATCTCCCAGAAGGACTATAACAAGATGTGTAAAACAGGGATAGGTAAATAAGATGTGTAGAAGTGCCCACAGAAACTAGATGCTGGTCTCCTGATTCAGAGACAATCTAACATTTATATGGCATAGCTTTTCAAAGAGAACAGAAGTTGGACAGTCGCTTTCCATTCTGATAAGCGGTGGCAGTGGGGTCTGCTGGATGTCTCCACTACAGCCAAGGAGACCATTCCATTTTAGGGTTCATGTGGCCTGCACAGATGTCTGGGATGGTCAGATGATATATGCACAACCAACCATCCTCTGCTATGTAAGGCCAGCTTAAACATAAAGGGTCTTTTACAATTAAAGTAGAACTTTTTTTTGCCACGTGTGACCCATTGGGGAAATTTTCCTTCACTTCTTGTCCCATAACCAAAAGAGGAAGTAAAAAAATCTCAGGGATTTCTTGGGGACCCCCAGGTCACCAGAACTAGTGTCTCCATTGGAAGATTTCCCCTCTATTACTTTTCTGGGGATTTGTGGTTTCTTTTACTTTCAGTTTCAATGATAATGGGAAACAGGACGAATGGAGAGGGTGAATCTCCCTAACGGCGACAGACAGCAATAAAAACTGACAGGTGTTCTAATTCTTCTGCACTCTATCCAAAACTAAAAGAGAAAATGTTTTACCTTTAGTTATACTTTACGTCTGGCTAATCTGACAGTTCAAAGTACAAATAAGTTCCTTACACCACCTGCTGTACCTTGATTGGTGCAGGTCTAATAGTACTGCATGATCAATAATCTTTATACTGCCTGGTGCCCTATGTAACCACATCTGCTCAGGTGGACAGGAATTGGGATAGCAAAACACAAAACAGGAGGCAGACAATACATAAATCGTGCTCAATCAATGTGAGCTGCTTGAGTTTGCAATAGTACATTAAGCTAGTCATATTCTAAGAAACATAAAAAAAAAAATACAGATTATTTTTCTTTAGAGACATTTCTACAATGCTGGCATCCTGAGACAAGACACAAAAAGAGGCTACCGAGACCTATAGTGGAAAATGTGCGGCGACAGCCTGGGTTCACACTGATGCGGTGCAGCATTTGCAGCACTTTCTGCATGAATTCCGCACCGCATCACAATTGCCCCCTGTTCATGCAAACCGCTGTGGGTGTGTATGTTAAGTTAACAACACCTCAAAATCTGTCCGCAAATCGCTATGCGATGTGCAGAATCGGTGTGAATACCCATGCGGTCTGATTCTAGTGTGATCCAAAAAAAGGGTCCTGTACCTTTTTGGTGCGGATGCTGTGCGATTTGAGCCATACAAAATGTATGGCTCAAATTGCACTGCACAGAATTCGCATTTGATTTGCACAGGAATGCAGTGCGGTTCCTGTGTGAATCAGAAGAGGTATGCCGCGCCGCACAATTGTAAACCCAGACTCATTGTACAAGTGGAATCTAACTCTCCAGCAGCCATGACTAATGTGTGAGCAAAGGCCCAGGTCTCACAGAGGCAGAGTCCAACTATGAACAACATGTACTGCTCAGAAGACTTTCAATTACAGGTAGAATTCAGTTAATCGCTGTTATTTCCTCTTATAGTAATTGTTTATTGGACAGGTGTACGGTTACTTTCCATTTACTTTTATTGTATTTTCAGCTAAAATAGTATTAGGTGGGAAAATTCTATCCTCTAATCAGTAACCTCAGCTAGCTAGTTCCAGGGGACTAACCCTAAATTCGAACTGATGCGACTTGTCAAGCAATTTGACCATTCAAATTGCATAACAAGTCACATCCAATGATCAGCAATGGAACTGTAGCAATCAATTTCAAGTGAAATCGCACAATTTCTAAGCCGCATTCAGTGTGTACCAGGGTAATGTTCATTCTAATTGACGATCTGAACAATCTGTGTTGGTGTGCTGTATTGTCAAAAATAGTGCAAGTGCATCTTAGCAGGTGTGTTGAGGTGTTCAAAAATGCATGGACTGTCTTAACGCGCCTCAGTGCACAAGAATGCTTGCATTAACACGTTAACTCATGCGCAAGGGTGGACAGGGTCCTAACTATTAAGAGCAATGCAAATATATAGCACATTTATATATGTAAGGAATTATTTTATTTTGCCATATTTTTGGATCAAGGCATGTGTCTGTTTTCTCTTATTTCCTTTAGCCCTGTTTGCACTGATTCGACTTGTCATGCAATTTGGCCATTAAAGTGGCATCCAATGATCGGCAATGGAACCGTTCTAATTGATGCGACTCCCGATTTGAAAAGTAGTTCCTGCACTACTTTTGCCAATTTCAGGTGTGACTTGCATAGACATCTGTGCATGAAGTCGCACCTAAAGTTGACATGCAAATATGAAATCTTACAATTTCTAACTTGCATTCAGTGTGAACCAGGGCTTATTTGCCTCCATAAACATATACTATAACTATTTTAACTACCGCAGTATTATTCAAGATGGCTTTATAATTACATCTGTTTGACATCTTTGCGAATTTTATGAGCTGCAACAAACCGTGCAAGTGAACAAGAAAACTAGTGATTGGCCAGCTTATGTATGGAACAAGACAACTCAGCTAGGTGGAAGTTTAAATTTGTAGGCTAATATGTAGAAGCTGTCATTTTAACAGCTGAGATAAGATGTATGCCTATGTATGAATGATTCTATTGAATTTCTACAATCACTTTATTTTCTGCAAGAGAAACTTTGATCAAATCTATCAGGCAAAAAATTTAGATCCTACAATTTATATTTTATTACCATTTAACCAGTTTTTTAATCACTATTTTTCACATTTTCCACTGCTATAGACATTCTAGGCATGGTATTTATGGTACACAGGGAACTTCTGGATATTCATAAAACATATGCTGGTCTTGCATAAATGGACTTTTACCAACACTCAACCAAAATAACACAGGAGGATGTCAGCTCATCCTGAAAACCATGCACTCGGATCTTTAAAGGAGACATACAGCCAAAGCTCTTTTGGCTGTAATTCTGTGGACCACAGGAGTGCAGTTCGTTCTTCACTCCTGCGACTTGTTTACAGTCGACAGCGGGCTGACGTCACTCAGTAGCTTAAAAAAAGTTAGTGTGCATAGATTCTAAAGAAGTTTCTCAAAGCTTGCCAAAAGCTTTAGGCTCCATGCACACTAACATTATTTTAAGCTCCTAAAAGCTGTTAGAAATTTTTCTGCTCCTAGAAGTTAGATAAATCCTATGTGTCCATGCACACTACTTTAGGCTATTAGCATTTTTGAGGGTCGGTGTCCAGGAGCAGAAAAAAATATTTTTGTAGAGTTTTTGGAGCGTTTTTCCAGCAGAAAAATAAAGCTAAAACACTCCTAAACACTGCTAAATGCTACTAAAACTTTACTAACAGCTTTTTTCTAGCTTTTGTTTTTCTTCTACATGTACTATAAAAACACTAATAAAACTCTAATGCTCCTAAACATTACTAAAAATTATATTACCAGATTTTTTTATCCAGTGTTTTTTTGAGCTAAAAAAAACACACTAGTATGCATGGAGCCTTACAAAGGATTTGCAAAAGCATGCTGGTCACCCTGGTCTTGTACAAGCTGGAGCGAATAGGAGTGATAATACAGAGACAAGCTCTGCAGCACAGCCTGACTGGCTCCTGTCCTACCCTCTAAGGTTAGGTTCACATCTGTGCCGGTGGTGCCGCTGCGGATCCACACGAAAATCTGTGCAGGCGCACCACCCGCACAAAGGACTGCGGACCCACGGGCGGGTGCCATTAATTCTAATGGCACGCCACTCGCACTGGAAAACGCAACTGTACTGGGAGCCGAGGTTCCCATGCGGGCTGTGTTTTCGGAAGAAGTGCAGGGACTTCTTCCCTGCGTGTCGCGGGACACGGTAGTCCATTCAAATGAATGGGCTCTCGTGTCCACGCAAAACGCGGCCCGCATGGCCACATATATGTGAACCAGGGGTAACTGTCTGTTAGAGGTATTGCTGTGTTTATATAGAAACATTTTTATAGATTTATACATGTGCTTATATAGCACCATCAATTTACACAGCGCTTTACATATATATAGTATACATTCACATCAGTCCCTATCCCTCAAGGAGCTTACAATCTAAGGTCCTTAACTGACATCCATACATATACATACTAGGGCCAATGTAGACAGGAGCCAACTAACCTACCAGCATGTCTTTGGTGTGTGGGAAGAAACTGGAGTACCCAGACCAACGACCCTAGTGCTGCTAGGCGAAAGTGCTAACCACTTAACCACTGTGCTGCCCATACTTTGAGTTCAGCTTTATCTTTGAGAAGACTTGACATTGAAGTCTATGGGAGTCATGCCGCACAAGAATCACCCAAAAGTAGTGCAAGAAGTTTTTTTTTTCTTTTGCTGCAGCGACTTAAGACTTCGCAATTAAGACAGCACCCATTAAAATCTATGTGTTTTCACTTGACTTGTGACTTAACATGTCACCAGAATGTCACAGGTCACTGGAAAATCATGCAAGCATGAACCACGACTTACTGACAAACAGGGTAAAAAAAAAAACGTTTTTGTTGACGAAGTCAAATGGTTGCACAAGTATGAGCAGAAGCAATAATAAGACGAATGCAAACACTGACAGCAGCAGAAACTGTGAAGGATTTATGAAACAAGGTACTGGCAGAGTGAGGTGGATTTCTAGCACAAATTAGTTTGCCTCTCAAATTAGACCTGCTCTGGGCCATGTGTAATATTATTGCAAAGCTAATTATGAGTAGAAGGGGAATTTATAAATCAAACTGAATTCTCTGAACGTAAACATGTCATAAAATAAACATGGAGAAACCTCATCTTCTGAAACCTCTAGTGTGTCTGCTACAATACTTCCAGCCAGTGTAAGAAAACAAGTATGCACATAAACCATCAGTGACTCAGCCTATAGAAAGAGTCAAGTTAACAAGCAACTAGCTGCTCCATTTCTTTGCCCTGCAGCATACTTCCCCTGTATGCTTGTATTCCATGTGGTTTGGAATCGGAATCCTTTCACAATGCTCATAGGCTACATATCAGCAGATTCAAATTTAGAGATTACATAAATCTTGGTTCACACTACTGCGACCTGAAAGACGAGCGACTCACAGTGTGACTTTGCCAGGCAACTTGAGTACTACTTTGAAGCGACTTTGAAGCAACTTTCAGGGAATGCCTGGGTAACCTTCCTGTAATGTCGGATCCAAATCACCTCAATATAGATGAGGATCCAACTTGGAGGCGACTTCCATTAAAGTCTATAGGCTCAAGTTGTACAGAAGTCGCCTTGAAGTAGTACAAGAACCTTTTCAAAAGTGGGAGAAACTTCAGTAGTGTCGGATCCCAAGTCGCAGCAGTGTGAACCAAGCCTTAGAGACCATGCACTGGTATTTCTACATAGCACTGCTTACATTTCATTAAGCCAAATTTTCTTTTTCCTTTAACCACTTGCCTACCAGGCACTTATACCCCCTTATTTACCAGGCCAATTTTCAGCTTTCAGCGCTGCCGCACTTTGATTGACAATTGCGCGGTCATGCAACATTGTACCCATATGAAATTTTGTTCATTTTTTTCTCACAAATAGAGCTTTCTTTTGGTGGTATTTAATCGCCACTGGGCACTTTAATTTTTGCGCTATAAATAAAAAATTGCCAAAAATTTGGAAAAAAAAAAAAGTTTCTTTGTTTCTATTATAAAATTTTTCAAACAGGTAATTTTTCTCCTTCACTGATGTGCGTTGATGAGGCAGCACTGATGGGCACTGATAGGCGGCACTGATAGGTGACACTGATGATGGGTACTGATAGACGGCACTGACTGGCATCACTGCTGGGCACTGACTGGCGGCACTGACTGGCACAACCGCTGGGCACTGACTGGTGGCACTGACTGGCTGCACTGGTGGGTGGCACTGGTGGGCAGCACTGGTGGGTGGACACAGGTGGGTGGCACTGGTGGGTGGACACAGGTGGGTGGCACTGGTGGGCACAGGTAGGTGGCACCTCTGGGCACAGGTGTGTGACATTGCAGAGTGGCACAGGTGGGTGCATTGCTGGGCACAGGTGGGTGCATTGCTGGGCACAGGTGGGGGCACTGCTGGGCACAGGTGGGTGATCTGCTGGGCACAGGTGGGCGGAGCTAGTGGGCGCACTGCTGGGCGGAACTTGCGGGTGGCACTGCTGGGCACCGATCATCAGGGCACTGATCATCAGTGCCCTGATGATCGGTGCCAATCCCCGCTCTGACAACTGCCGGTTCTCGGCAGTACTTTCCTCACGATCTGACAGTGTGAGGAAAGTGCAGCCGAGAACCGGCACTTGCATTTCCCTCTGATCAGCGTGTCATTGGACACCGCTGATCAGGTGGTAAAAGGCCGCTGTGATTGGCCTTTTACCACATCACGTGATCAGCTGTGTCCGTAGGACACAGCGATCACGGAGATCGCCGGGTGCGCGCCCCCTGGGGCGCGCAGGAAAGCGCGTTCTGGGGGGACGTCATATGACGTCCACTCAGAACTGGCCGGCCGCAGTGCAGCCGTCATTCGGCTATCTGCGGTCGGCTACTAGTTAATGGGTTACTAAAACCAGGACCCTGCATTCACTATAGAGCAGGCATGTCCAAAGTCCGGCCCGCGGGCCATTTACGGCCCGGGGGTCAGTTTAATACGGCCCTCCAACAGCCCTCCCTTCTCTGTGTAATGTGGCCCTCCCTTCTATGGCAGACAGTCTTCTGCTTGAGAGCAGAGGGCAGTGCGCATGCCTGACTGCGGCGCGTTCCCCCTGATCTGTGTAAATGCGGCTGTCGCACGGCCCTCCCTTCTGTGGCAGACAGTCTTCTGCTTGAGAGCAGTGCGCGTGCGTGACTGCGCCGCTCTGGGAGCGACAGAGGGCGGTGAGGTCAGGGCCGGGCTCCCAGCGTGAAGTGTGTTTCTCTTCCCCTCCCGGCTGCCGAGCAGAGACTTCAGCTCCAGCTACCTTTTTCACCCTTCACATTAGTGCAGGTAAGTTTTTTTAAAATTTATTTTCAATACATTGTGAAAACTCAGCTGTCAGTTGATCTTAATGTTATGAAATGAAAAGTATGTCGTTTGCAATTAACTTGGCATAAAATAATTTATTTGCATTTAATTGTAATGGTTCAAAGAATGTTCGGAAAAATGTTCGGCCCTCCACCATGTTCACTTCATCCAATCTGGCCCTCTTTGAAAAAAGTTTGGACACCCCTGCTATAGAGGAAGATGAAAGAAAGAGCGCACAAACCTTGCGCATTACCTCAATAAATAGTGACTTATTTTATTAATAAGGAAATATACTCACAAAATGATTGTATAACAGGCATAAGTAACCATAATCCAAACAGGGTTACAGGTAAATCAAAAAGGGTGGGGGCATGAAGGCTAACGCGTTTCGAAGGGTGCTCCCTTCTTCATCAGAGCTGGGTTTGGCAGATAGAAACTTCAGTATGGCAGAGTTCCCATGGCAAGGAGATATTCAGCCACTGAGTGTCAGTATTACAGCAGTTCAGCCTGTTTAGTGTCCTGCATTCACTATATCTGGTCTCCCACAGTACACGGAAAGGCAATTATTTTAGTAAATATAAATGGCTAAATACAATTTTTCATCAGCAGTTAGAGCAGTCTTGTGACTTCCATCAGTGTCCGGCAGAGCACTGGTTAAAGCTTGTAGTAGGAGTTTACATTTTCCCATGATTGTACTATGCGGCTACAGGACTCCTGACCCTATGTCTGGACAGTGCTGATTGGCCCTGTGCTGATCACATGCATCTTCCCAAAGAAGAAAAAAAAAACCTCTCTAGCAATACACAACACACATTGAGCATGCGCAGCTTAGGCTGGCAGTAGACGAATTGTCGGCCAATAAACGAAAAACCAGTCGTTGCTGCCATGGATGTTGCCACCAATGCTCACGAAAAACTGCCTTTTTTTGTGGATTTTCCAGCATGACCGATAAATAGAAACGAGAAGATATGCAAAAAACGGCCGACGGCATTGCCCCGCTAATGGCGAAAACATCGGCCGATTTTTCGTTTGGACAAAAATTTGGCCAATAAACGACCTGTCTATGGCCTGCATTACCCCAAAGGCTCTGTTCGATCAGGAGATGGATTGGGGACAGTAGAAGAAGGGGAGGATCATAGATGACAGGATTAAACATCCTTTTTACACAAAGCAGAGGATTACCCCATTAGGTTCCACAGTGAGTATAACAAGCATGCTTTAATGCATATACAGACTGATGTTACTGTTCTGGGTTTAGTAACACTTTAATGATGAATTTTTTACTTCTGCCCATGATTGTACCTTTGGGATCTGTGACAGTGAAAAATGACAGTGAAATGCTGTAATATCTGCAGGCAATGGTAGTACTTTTTAATCACAGTTGTCAGTGTACCAAGAATGATTGTTCTGCCGTGGTGGAGTACTAGCTGAATTCATTACAAAAAAAAACAATCGCCATGGACTTTGTGTTGGTGGTTTCCTCCCACATTTAAAAACAACCTGATGGAATAGAAATATAGAAATATATATAGAAATATATAGAATAAAATATAGGGCGGCACACACAGTGGCTTAGTGGTTAGCACTTCCGCCTGGCAGTACTAGGGCTGTTGGTTCAAATCCCAGCCACGGCACCACCTGCCTGGAGTTTGCATGTTCTCCCTGTGCCTGCGTGGGTTTCCTCCGGGTACTCCAGTTTCCTCCCACACTCCAAAGACATGCAGGTAGGTTAACTGGATCCTGTCTAAATTGCCCCTAGTATGTGTATGCATGAATGTGAGTTAGGGACCTTAGATTGTACACCCCTTTAGGGTTAGGGACTGATGTGAATGTACAATATATATATATGTAAAGCGCTGCGTAAATTGACGGCGCTATAGAAGTACCTGAAATAAATAAATAAATAAAAATAGAAAGAGTCTACCCTAACTTGGTATCAGCATTAAATTGAGAGTTCATTGACACTGAGCCGGGACTCATGTAATTAGTTTTGCCTATATTCACACTGTACCAGGGTGGATAAAAATCAATGATTTTTTTAAAAAAAATTAAAAAAAAAAAAATCGGATTTTTTTGATTTAAATCGGATTTGTTTTATTTAAATCTGATTTTTTTAAATAAAATGCTTTTTGAGGAAAATATATTACCATCCAAAGGTTATTCCATCATGAAATAAAGATTAGTTTTTTAATTATGTAGAATAAGGCTGTATATGTTTAATTTTTTTGGTAAATAAATTCCATGAATCCATTCACAATGTCATGCTCTTCCAGAGGTTTTTGTAAGATTATTGGGCAGTTTCTCTGCCTACAAGATATTATCACAGATGTTTGGTTTACTTTTGCAGTTCTCAAAACTGAATTTGACTCAGCGGAGATCACATGCCTCTTCTTCACATCAAAAATGTTATAACATGAACAGAGTTAAGAAAAAGACCTTAATCCTAACTTCTACAAACCTATGAATACAGAATCAACCCCTTCAGTGCTACGTTTCAAGAAGTTCAGTGAATAAAAACAATATTTTTCTGATTGTTTGAAGTGGAATAGATCTGCACAAGAAGAAAGTGAAACTACAGTGGGGATCGAAAGTTTGGGCACCCCAGCTAAAAATTTGTATTAATGTGCATAAAGAAGCCAAGGAAAGATGGAAAAATCTCCAAAAGGCATCAAATTACAGATTAGACATTCTTATAATATGTCAACAAAAGTTAGATTTTATTTCCATCATTTACACTTTCAAAATAACAGAAAACAAAAAAATGGCGTCTGCAAAAGTTTGGGAACCCTGCAGAGTTAATATCTTGTACTGCCCCCTTTGCAAAGCTGAGACCTGCCAGTGTCATGGATTGTTCTCAATCATCGTCTGGGAAGACCAGGTTATGTCAATCTCAAAGGTTTTAAATGCCCAGACTCATCTGACCTTGCCCCAACAATCAGCACCATGGGTTCTTCTAAGCAGTTGTCTAGAAAACTGAAACTGAAAATAGTTGACGCTCACAAAGCTGGAGAAGGCTATAAGAAGATAGCAAAGCGTTTTCAGATGTCAATATCCTCTGTTTGGAATGTAATTAAGAAATGGCAGTCATCAGGAACAGTGGAAGTTAAAGCAAGATCTGGAAGACCAAGAAAAATATCAGACAGAACAGCTCGCAGGATTGTGAGAAAAACAATTCAAAACACACGTTTGACTGAACGATCCCTCCAGAAAGATCTGGCAGACACTGGAGTTGTGGTACACTATTCCATTATAAAGAGATACTTGTACAAATATGGTCTTCATGAAAGTCATCAGAAGAAAACCTCTTCTACGTCCTCACCACAAAAATCATCGTTTGAACTTTGCAATGAACATATAGACAAGCCTGATGCATTTTGGAAACAAGTTCTGTGGACCGATGTGGTTAAAATTGAACTTTTTGGCCGGAATGAGCAAAGGTACGTTTGGAGAAGAAGGGGCACAGAATTGAATGAAAAGAACCTCTGTCCAACTGTTAAGCATTGGGTTGGATCAATCATGCTTTGGGGTTGTGTTGCAGCCAGTGGCACAGGGAATATCTCACGAGTAGAAGGTAAAATGGATTCAATAAAATTTCAGCAAATTTTGGATGGTAACTTGATGCCATCTGTGAAAAAGCTGAAGTTAAAGAGAGGATGGCTTCTACAAATGGATAATGATCCTAAACACACCTCGAAATCCACGGGGGATTACATCAAGAGGCGTAAACTGAAGGTTTTGCCATTGCCTTCACAATCTCCTGACCTCAACATAATTGAAAATCTATGGATAGACCTTAAAAGAGCAGTGCGTGACAGACAGCCCAGAAATCTCAAAGAACTGGAAGACTTTTGTAAGGAAGAATGGGCAAAGATACCTCAAACAAGAATTGAAAGACTCTTGGCTGGCTACAAAAAGCGTTTACAAGCTGTGATACTTGCCAAAGGGGGCAGTACAAGATATTAACTCTGCAGGGTGCCCAAACTTTTGCAGACGCCATTTTTTTGTTTTCTGTTATTTTGAAAGTGTAAATGATGGAAATAAAATCTAACTTTTGTTGACATATTATAAGAATGTCTAATCTGTAATTTGATGCCTTTTGGAGATTTTTCCATCTTTCTTTGGCTTCTTTATGCACATTAATACAAATTTTTAGCTGGGGTGCCCAAACTTTCGATCCCCACTGTAAGTGTGAAAAGGAAGGGGCTGACAGTCAAAGTTTCTTAAAATATATACATTTTGTTTAGCCAAATTAGTTAACAAACATGGATGTTTGTTTAAGCAAATAACATATGCTGTAATGTTATTGTTTCAGTTGAATAAATCTATTTAAATTATTATTAAGGTAATGATTATTTTTCTCCTTAAGTACAACAGAAAAGTTGTCTAAATATGAATGATTAACCTATTAAACTGGGAATAAAAAAACTAATATGAAAAGTTGTTATTCTAAAATCTTCATCTACTTGCATATTAAAGTTATACCAGCAAGAATGAGTCTTTATGTAGAAAACTATGATGTAAATCAAGCCTTACTGACTAGTGATTTAAATCAGTTTGATTTAAATCAAATCCACCCTGCACTGTACTAAATGTAAGAGTCCAAAGCTGTCTATTCTTTCAGAATTGATCTCTCAGCAAACACAGCAGAAAAAGAGAGGGAAAACATCCTTTTGGCTCATTGCCCTTTAATATCCATCATTTGAGGGACTCTTGGCAGGTACTTCTGACCTTACTGCTGCAATGTCAAAGAGCTCTTAGTTTAGTTTTCTGTAAAGCACTGCAGAATATTAGTTAATCACCTAAATCCCTCTCATCGCATTGCTTGAGGTCAAACATTCCCAGAGAAGAGGAGATGTTTATCAGGGTTTATAGTAAGCCAGTAAAATACAAGTTTATACCACTTTAGCAGATCTAAAAGTATTTACCTTTAATTCAACTCTCCCACAATCCAAACACCTTCACATTATTAAAAGTGCTAGTGCAAAATGTGAAACCAACTGGTAAGCCTTTAAAGCCAGTTAGCAAAGACTGCAACTGAGCTAAAATGAGAACGTTTCCTCAATTTATTTTAATCTGAATTCACTAAAGCCAGCCATACATGGATCAAAATTCGGATGTTTCAGCAGTGACCGACAGAGATTCGTTCTACGTATGGGCAGGCTGATTGTACCCAATCCATCGATCAGCTTGGGTACAACCAGCCTGTCGGAATTTTTGACATTCGAATTGTGCCAGTGGCTATAGCGGTACCTCCGCTGCATTGGGAATCCACGAAACAGTGCATGGACAGTGCCTTCCTAAAGCCTGTGCTGTGTAGCTTCCTACATGTGTACCCTGTATCACCAATCACATCCAAATGTCCAGTAGTATGAATCAAATTTTTGACTGTGTGAATGCTGTAGTATTGATGTTTAATGCGTGTATGCATAAATATGTAATAGATAGCAAAGAAGTACTGAGATTGCATTTGAGAATTTCTCCTCTGCAATAAAGCAATACTAAACTCAGGACCCTGCATTCACTATATCTGGTCTTCCAAAGTACACAGAACATGGAAATGCAATTATTTTAGTAAGTATAAACTGCTAAATACCTTTTCTTATCAGCAGTTAGAGCAGTCTTGTGACTTCAGTAGAGCACTGGTTAAAGCTTGTAGGAGGAGTTTTCTTTCTGCTCTAGGAGGATGTGAAACCTCTGACCCTTTGTCTGGACAGTGCTGATTGGCCCTGTACTGATCACATGCACCCTCTCAAGAAAACAAAACTCCTCTAGCAATACACACCAAACTGAGAATGTGTATGTGACTACAGACTCAGTCAGTTTCAGGTGGTAATTTCAACAAGAGGAGGGGCAGAGAAGACAGGATCAAACAGCCTTTTTACACAATGCAGAGGAATAACCCCTTAGGTTCCACAGTGAGTATAACAAGCATTCTGTACTGCATATACAGACTGATTTTACTGTTGTGGTTTTAGTAACACTTTAAAAGCAAACATTTGCAAAACACCAGACTACTGTCAAAAGAGAGTAATGTGGACTGATGCACTACAGCGACACCTACAAGAAATACTGAAGAACTGAGTAGGCAAGCTGCACTCCCTGTCTACATCTAAGGGCTTAAAGTTGAACTCCATCCTGAGGATACATTCACACTTTTTGTAGCTTAAAGCTCGAAGCTCCAAAAATGCTTAAACTTAAAAAAATCATTTGTTCTCTATGGTGCCTGTCCGCGTGATCAGGTGCGAACAGACACCACAGAGAACAATTGATTTTAAGTTTAGAGATTTTTTGGAGCTTCAAGCTACAAAATGCTCAAGTGTGAATGCAGCCTTACACAGTTGTACAGACTCCCCTACTTTACTGAAATTGCTTATTCTGATTTCACTGAACACTGTAAACTTCTCAGTTTGCCTTAAAAGCTGCAGCAGGTTGAATATAGCCAGCCTCATTTACTGGCTGGAGGAAATCCAGCATCATCTAGCTCTTTCCTCCCCAGCCCAACTGTTCCTGGTATACCTCTTTGATTCATTGGATTTAAATTCTTTCAATTTTGGAGGCTCAGCATTGCCAAAGGCAGTCTGCATGCAAATGCAACCTGCCTAGGAATTAGTACTCCTTTGGGCTGCTTTCACACATCCGTTTTCTTCCACTTTTGTATTAAAAAAAGCGGAAGAAAAACGAGTTACCAAGTATTCCTGTTGAATTCTTCACATTGATATGTGCATTTTTCAAAGTCCTGCTTGCTGCATTTTTGAGGAAGGTTTGGTGCGGTAAAAAACACAAACCAAAAATGCACCTCCCCATTTAAATTAATGGAAATCGCAGCAAAAACGCACCAGCATTGTGTTTTTGGTGTGGTTTTTGAGTCACATGTCCTTTAACCAATTCAATACCGGGCAATTTTACACCTTCCTGCCCAGGCCAGTTTTCAGCGCTCTCACACTTTGAATGACAATTGCGCAGTCATACAACATTGTACCCAAACTAAAATTTTATCATTTTCTTCACACAACTAGAGCTTTTTTTTGGTGGTATTTAATCACCACCGGGGGTTTTATTTTTTTGCTAAATTAACAGAAAAAGACCAAACATTTTGAAAAAAAAACACATTTTTCTTTGTTTCTGTTATAAAAGTTTGCAAATAAATAATTGTTCTTCATAAATTTAGGCCGAGATGTATTCTACTACATGTCTTTGATGAAAATAACCCAAATTAGGATGTATTATTTAGTTTGTAGGAAAGTTATAGAGTTCACAAACTATGGTATAGATCTGAAAATTGATCGATCCTGAAGTACTGACAGCCAATCTAATTTCTTGAGGTCCAAGAATGTCAGAACAGTACAGATATCCCCAAATGACCCCTTTTTGCAAAGTAGACCGTCCGACGTACTTCATAAGTGGCATGGCGAGTTTTTTGAAGTTGTATTTTTTTTGTCATAATTTTTCGGAAAATTAAAAAAATTAGATTCACCATTTTTTTTTTTACATACTGTCACCAGTGCAGTACAGCGTCATCATATAACTGGCATGGCGGTGATCAGGGACACTGACTGGGGACAGTATGAAAAAAAAATATATTTTTTTATTAAATATTTTTTTTTTTTTAAGATTTGTTTTTCATATTTCACTATGACCAGAGTAGTACAATGTTACCATAGTAACATTGTACTACTTTGGGGAAGTGATCAGTATTTTTTTTTTTTTTTACACAATTTGCTTATAGCAAAGAATTACTTTGCTATAAGCAAGCATTTACCTGAATGACATCAATTCATTCAGGGGTTTTTTTTTTTTGTTTTTTTTTGTGCTTAGCTGTGATTTGGCCACCGCTAATCACATGACATGTGCATGTGATTAGCTGTGATCATTCACAGCAAGACACTAGTATACAATGGATGGCATGAATGAAGCCATCCATTGTATACAACTGTCATGTGACCTGCTGTGATTGGTCACAGCAGGTCACATGGTACCGGCAACGGGGCCGATACTTAGATCTGTCATCGACCACGTCCGAGGTACACAGCCGGTGACAGGCTGCGCCGCTCTGCAGCAGCGCAATCTGCGCATGTGCGGGAGGACGCCATATGGCGTCCACCCTGAACGCTGATGACATTTGCCGCCCGCCATTCGGCCATAGGGTGGGTGGCAAATGGTTAAAAAACACACTGCAACCACGGAACAAATACTGCAAAAATGCATATGCATTTCTGACACAGATCAGTGTGAAAGTAGCCTAAAAGTGACATCTACCCATCAAGACATTTTGAGAATTTAATAACTTCTCCCATATGCCAGCCCATTGCTTGCATCAGAGTAGAGGGCTCTTGAGAAGACTACATAGGCAGTGTGTTATGTTTTCTGGAGGCTATAAACAGCACTCTGCTGGTCTGTCCCAACCACCATGATCTGCTTGCATTGCATAGAAAACCAGTGATAACATTACTGGGTCTAGAATACGTATAGAATGAAAATAGGTCATATTTAGGAAGGTTGTTAGCATGCAATGGAGAGGTAAAATATAAACATATTAAAATTAATCTTTAATAGTCAATGTTAACTGCAGTGTAGTTATAATTGCTTATTTACCAAGAATAAATGTATCAGCAGTTATAACAGCACTTGCTACCTGTCCTAGCAAAAAGGATCCTTCCCAATTATACTCTCAATGTGTTACTATGTGAATAACTGGATTGTATGGTGCTAAAGATTATTCCACAATTTGAATTTCAACATGTAATCCCAGTACAGCATTCAGGAAGTTTTATGTATGAAATATACACAGGGCCCAAACCATGTAAATGCTGAAACTTGCACTTTGAACTCTGTCAGCTTTACTTCTAAGCACTGAACAAGTATGGTGTGTGTTACTGCAAACCTTACCAGCACAGGTGGTTTGCATGTATTTGGGAACAGACTGAGAGATGAACAGAAGTGCTGGGGTACCCTGCAGACATTAAGGTCTCCTGGTCTAGCCAATAGACTGCACTGGCAGACCATTTTATGCCAATGACATCTGCAGTCCAGCTGTGTATGACCTTCCTGCAAGGGATACCATCAATTGGAAAACTTTATGTGATCGCAATGGTTGCACACAGGTACTTTGCATTCTGGGAAAGAATAATTTGATTAATATGAATTGAGGAGTCGGGCGAGTGGCACAACTCTTTCATACTCACAGCAGATTGTGTTAACCCCAGAAGCACTACAAGATCAGTGCTCTGGGCAGGACCTGGCAGCAGAGGTAAAATGATTTCTGCAATATGGGCTTTATTTACTAAAGCTGGAGAGTGCAAAATCAGGCATAGAAACCAATCAGCTTCTAACCTCAGTTTGTTCAATTAAGGTTTGGCAAAAAAAACCCTGGAAGCTGATTGGTTTCTATGCAGAAGTGAGCCTGATTTTGCACTCTCCAGCTTTAGTAAATAAACCCTTATGCATCAGCCAGCTGGACTTGGGACACATTTCATTACAGGTATGTTATGCCCCTGGTGCTGCATAGCAAAAATTAATTTTGTGCTTTAACCTCTTGCCCTCCTGAGGATTTACCCCCATTCCTGATCAGGCCAGGTTACGCGTTACAGCACTGAGTTACTTTAATTGACAATTGCGTGGTCATGCAACACTGCACCCAAATGAAATTTACGTCCTTTTTTCCCACGACTTAAGCTTTCTTTCGGTGGTATTTAATCACCTGTGTGTTTTTAATTTTTTGCACTATAAAAAAAAAAAGACAATTTTGAGAAAAAAAACTATTTTTTACTTTTAAACATGTCCATTTTAAAAATTCAAATGTCGGCATAAATTTAAGCCAAAATGTATTCTGCTACATGTAAATTAAATGAATTGGTTTACGTGAAAGTTATAGCAGTATATATACAGGGATTTTTTTTTCATTTTTACTAGTAATGGCAGCGATCAGCGACTTACAGCGGGACTGCAGCGGACATTCTGACACTGGGGGTAACTGGTTTGGTGTCATTGACATCCCTAGTGATACCAATACAGTGATCAATGCTTAAAAAAAAGCACTGACACTTTACTAATGGCACTGGGCAGAAAAGGGTTATCATGAGGGGCAATCAAAGGGTTAACTGTGTGCAGGGAGTGTTTTACTAGGGGGTGGGATGTGTGTGCTTCACTGTACTCACACTGCTGTGGATGGCTGTGCTATGCACAGCCATCCACAGCAGTGTGCCCGAGCTGACAAGGAGGAGGATTGTTAGTAAACAAAACAGTCCTCCTCCCCATTGGAGATCCTTGGAAATCACCAGGTGTGAGTAATTACCAGTTGGGGCCCGGTGATTGACAGCCACGTCCGCGAATGGCGGTGCGGGTAGGGCGCGCACCCCCTACCCGGAAATGCAAAATCACATATATACGTGATTTTGAGCACCCGTGCTGCCATGTAGCAGTACTTCTGCTATAGGGCGGCCAGGAGACGGTTAATGTACATCTTTTAGAAAAATAAAAGGACTATGTACAGAAACAAACCAAACAGTCTGTCCATAGTGCATGTCTTTAACTACTTGCCAACCGCAGATAGCCGAATGACGGCTACACTGCGGCCGGCCAGTTCTGGGAGGGCGTCATATGATGTCCTCCCAGAACGCGCTCTCCTGCGCGCCCCCGGGGGCGTGCATCCAGCGATCTCCATGATCGCTGTGTCCTACAGACACAGCTGATCACATGATGTGGTAAAAGGCCAATCACAGCGGCCTTTTACCACTTGATCAGCCGTATCCAATGACACACTGATCACCGGGAAATGCAATTGCCGGTTCTCGGCTGCACTTTCCTCACGCTGTCAGAGCAGAGATTGGCACCGATCATCAGGGCACTGCTGGGCGCCAACCTGTGCCCAGCAGTGCACCCACCTTCGCCACCCAGCAGTGCCACACACCTGTGCCCAGAAGTGCGAGCAGTGCTGCCAGTCAGTGCCCAGCAGTTGCGCCAGTCAATGCCTAGCAGTGCCGCTAGTCAGTGCCCAGCAGTGATGCTAGTCAGTGCCACCTATCAGTGCTGTCTATCAGTGCCACTTATCAGTGCCGCCTATCCGTGACACCTCATTAGTGTCGCCTATCTGTGCCACCTCATTAGTGCTGCCTATCAGTGACGCCTATCAGTGCCCATCAGTGCTGCCTATCAGTGCCCATCAGTGCTGCCTATCAGTGCCGCCTCATCAACGCACATCAGTGAAGGAGAAAAATTGCCTGTTTGAAAAATTTTATAATAGAAACAAAGAAACTTTTTTTTTTTTCAAATTTTTTGCACTTTTTTGGTTTATAGCGCAAAAAGTAAAGTGCCCAGCGACGATTAAATACCACCAAAAGAAAGTTCTATTTGTGAGAAAAAAATAATAAAAATTTCATATGGGTACAATCTTGCATGACCGCGCAATTGTCAAAGCGCGACAGCATTGAAAGCTGAAAATTGGCCTGGTAAAGAAGGGGGTATAAGTGCCCAGTAGGCAAGTGGTTAAATTGTTAACCTGAACCAAAACATTTTAGCATGCATTCAAATTTTTTCCACAGGCAGGGACAACAGCAGACATACTTGATCATTTAAGGATAGGTTCACCTTTGGGAACTTGTTACGTGGTCCACCCATTTTTAGAAGTTCCCCGTCCAAGCTTTCACTTTTTAAAAAGAGCGCAGCTGTGCGGGAATCCGCCCACATCATTTATTCAGAGTTCTGTGAGTGAATGAACTACAAGTCCCGACAGCCTTAGCGCCTGTCAGCTTGTAGTTCTTGTAACCTTAGTGGCCGTCAGCTTGTAGTTCTTGTAACCTGTCGGCTGGTAGTTTTTTACCTTAAAAAATGTGCATTTATTATTTTTTTGTCAAAAGGTGAACTTATCCTTTAAAGCCCAACTGAACTTTTAGTTTAAACCGGCTACATACATTCAAGGTGTATCAATGCTAAAAGGAGTACAATGTCATAGGGCCCACTTACATATCTGTGGTCCCTTAACATGCAATGTGTTAAAACTTAAGTTCATAATGGCATCTGCCCTACCCTACACCAATTATTTCCCAGCTGCTGTATTGATATCTACCCAATATCTATTGAAGGGAAATGTAATTGTATCAGGCCTACCCATTGAAATGAATGTCCTGCCAAAGCACCAATACATTCTAAAAATCAGACATGACCTAAATTTTGTAACACAATGCAATATTATGCATTGGGGTGTACAGCTCTTAAAATGAATGCACTCCAAAGCATGTAAAATGCGATGCTGTGTGTAGTCACAACTAAAACCTGTAAATGGGTCCCTACAGTGTGATTTCTTTAGAAAGTAGCTGCAGACCAAATAAAAAGACTTTTCCTTTCCAGCAGGAAATACTGTAGAGAAGGACCCTTGCTGTGTGGAAGCAGTGGTCTTTCCGCAGAGGCCCGACACCTCTTATTATGTCAGCCAGAAATCTACAATCAACAGAAGCATGATCTTTGCTTATTGCAGAGCTATAGCTCTGACTAAGTATAGAGTGTATTTTGGACCTCTGCAGAGAGATTACTGCAGCCCCGCCAGAGAGCAAGGGTCCTCCTGTGCAGCATACTACAGGGGGCAGGCTTTCTACTTGGATTGTGGTTACTTTTGTTCAAATACAACTAAAATGTATGTAGCTGACTAAAAATTAAAGTTCAATCAGGTTTTAATGTAAACCTGTCATGAAAACATGTGAAGGCTGCTATAGCTGATATTCTTCCAAGGATGTCAAGTTTCTGGCTGTCATACTAATAGCCGGACTTAAAAAGGAACTAAACACTACTCTTTATAGCCAACAAATTTGCCATCGTAGCCTCTGCTTGATCTGCAGTTCCCACAATGCTGCACATGTGATCAGTTTTGACACCAGCCATTTGATGGTTTGACAGTTGGTTTGACAGCACAAGCAAATGTGACAGTTATCATTCACAGCATGCCTTGAATGTAACTGTTTTGGTAAACTGTAGGTTTAGTTCTGCTTTAAATCATTTCTGAGTCACTGACCCTGAACAGGTAAACAGATCATGAACCAGTCATTATTTGCATAATTCTTCCAAGTTACAGTTCTGCACCAAGAGGGTCATCTGACTACCAATCAATTAGTAGCTTTAGAAGGAGAGATCAGCAATGGCCACCTCCGTGTTTCTCTTCCAACACTCTTTCCATGCCTGCAATTTTATTGGGGGTAGAAGGCAAACAATGAATTAGAGGGAAGGTTTGCAGAGAGGATATTTGTAGAATCCCACTGTAGACCTCCCTACTACTTCTGCAGATGTCCAAATGCAGCATACCTTCAGCGGAAACCAGCTTGCGTTCATGAGTCTGAATTCCTTTAAGCTGCTTTTTCAATCACTCTAACTTGTATGGTAAGAAAAGCAGCTATGATGCAAAGAAAAGTCTTAGGAAAATGTTAGTTGCCTGGTTGTCTTTGTCTTCACTGCTTTTAAGTCACTGGCTGAATAAAAATGCAGATCAGAACATCTACTTTAAAAGAGAACTCTCAGAAAAAAACAATATGCTTTTAAAATCTGCTGGTACACAAGGAGTTAACTACAAGGAGGTGTATGCCACCTCCTGGAGCCCTCTCTATTTTTCCCTCAATTTACCGTTTTGATGAGCACTTATAACTATTGCTATACTTCCAGTGCTCTGTCAACCCAGCTTTAATGTCATACACAGCAGAAGTGGCGTCATATGCAGCTGCACTGCCCACCCCTCCTCTCCCCTTGTCCAGCTACAGAACACTTTGCATTCTGTGAACTTATTCACAAAATCCAAAACATTCTGTGAATGGGCAGGGGAGAGAAGGGTCAGGCATTGAGGCTGATATGTTGGGGGCCCATATCTCTTCTCTTGAAGCACTGCTATACTATTGCTACTCAGTGAACCAGTAAATTGTAAAAAACAGAGAGATCCAGGAGGTGGCATACACCTCCTTGCACTTGAAGTGGAACAAAAGTTTTTTATTTTTTTTTAATTACAAGCAGACAGGTTGTTCATTGCAGAAGAGATATGAAATGTCTATTTTTTCCCCATTTTAGAGTAGAAAAACCCATGTAAGATGTTTTATGCCCATTAGGCAGTTTTCCCTGTACTTTCTGCCCTGTTGACACAACGGGATGTGAGAGGATACTTTTCCATTGTGATATCCCCTCTTAGTCAACTGTAACAGGAACAAGTGATCCCATTGGAAGATTTGCTCTCTAATCTGGTTACGGTGGCATTTTGGTTTCTTCCCCATGTTCAGTCCTGGTGAGGAGTGTCACCAGGATAAATGGCGAGATTTTATATCCCTTGTGAGGACACGGGCAGTAATAATAGAAACTTGAGAGTGGTTCTAACCATTCTATACAGAACTAAAGTAAATATTTGGGTTTTAGATATGCTTTAAAGTGCCAGCTCACTTTCACAGAAAAAAATGTAAAGGTGAACCAACGCCACTCACCCTTTCCATCTCCCAAGCCCCCATTGTACTTACCGCTGAGGTTGCTGAGCTGTCAGCACCCATGCAGCCAGTCCAGTGATCCAGGATTTGAGATCCTCTTTTTTTCTGGACAGTGGTTCTGGGATTGACCAGGTCAATTCTGATTGGTCAGTGCCATCACAGAAAATCAATATAGTCCATCATGGAAGTGCTGCACAGCGAATAGAAAGAACAGCTGGGATGTCAAAGCCCAGTCCACTGGACTGGCCGCTGGGGCAGAGACAGTAAGGACTGGGAGGGTGTACGGTGTTAGTTCACCATTACTTTTTTTCTGTAAAGGTGAACACTTTAACACAGAGCTCCGGTAAAAATTGTAAAAAAAAAGTCAGCAGCTACTGCTGACTTTTTAAAAACAGCCACCTGTCCCTCGATTCAGCGGTGTCCTCACTGCAATCGGTTTCACTGGCTGTTCTCTCTTCTCTCTGCCAGCTTGTGGCTTCACAGCCAGGTGCCGAATGTGCATGCATGAGTAGCGATGTGCCTTGTGAATGGTTCTGTAGTGTTCTGGGACCTGTCACGTGTCCCAGAACACTTGGGGGGGGGGGACTGGAAGCGGGTACCTGTCAAAAGTGGGTACCCGCTCCTCAAAGGTGCCAATCTTTAATGGGGAGCCAGCAACAAGGCCTTAAAGCAGAACTTCCCCTTTTGAGTGGAGCTCCGCTTTAAGCCAGGACACCTCACCTACATGGCTGTGCCAGGCTAATGAATTAGAAGATGTGAGCAGCAGGATCACCAGGCAAAGAGCATTTTCAGAAGCAGAAGGCAGTCTGCACATTTTTCCAGCACGTTTCATCATTGGAAATATATCTCACATTGTAAAGTGCTTTCAACCAAAGCAGAAGTAGGCCTGTATCAGATCAAGTCATTTGTGTTTAGAGTCATCAGTGACAGAATTGCAGAGTCTTGAATCGATTATGATTTGAGATACAGCCAACTGCAAGAGGTCAGAGTTCCCATGTGACAGGTCAGCTCTGAGATGGAGTGACTGAGGACAGGGAATGAATGGAGCAGGTGAGAAGAGGCAATGGTGGGGAGAGGGGTCACTGCTATGGATCCACTCTTGTTGTCACAGCTGCAAGCTGGCACACAGCAGTGATCAGTAGCCAGCATCTGTATGTGTGTGTGATCACCCAGCTGGAGGACATATCTGCCTGATCATCCCCACCCTCTACCTATCACACTGCACCAGATGGCACCCAATACTTCTACATCACAGCCTAACCTTCTATGTCCACAGCAGCCCAAACATAGACTGGACAGCAGATCTGTTCATGGCAGTCAGAAGAGGAGGGAGGTGGCCCTGCCAGAGATGTCCCCCCCAAGCACTTACCTTCCCCGGATTAGGCAGCAGCAGTGCACGGAGCTTAGTATATTATGAATGGAGAGTGAGGAGGATACAGGCAGCACAGATAATAGAGCGCTCACGGCGGTCACTGTCCTCCCCTGTCACACCAGCAGCTCAGCCCCGGGATGTATGGGATAGTCTAGCGCTCTTGGCCCGTTTCCTACCCGGCTCCTATGCCCTGACTCCTCCTCTCCACGTCCAGCTCAACGTGGCAACCCAGAGCCCGCCCACACCGGCCTGCTGCTGCTGGACCCACAGGAGGCTGACACGCAGGCGGCTGTCCCCGCCTCCTACACATTGTCACCGTATACAACGTGCTTCCGGGCTCCTTGTGTATATGAATGACAATGGCAGCTCATACTAGGAATACGCTTTATTTACTTAGACCAAACATGCCCACAACTTGGTCCCACAGGAAGCACCCATCATAGCATTGCTTCCTCTTCCTCATTCGTATTTCCGGCTCCCTTTTACAAATAGACGGAACGTAACGTTATTACGCAGCCGGAACGTGATGTTATTACGCAGCCAGAACGCAGAGCCTCGTGTCTGTGGGAGGTGTTCGGCCATTTGTGCTGGGCTGTTGGAGTGTGTGGAGGTGAGTGCGGCTCCTGGGGGAGTTTCTGGTGGAATTGATACATTTTCTCCATTTTTTAACAGCAAATGGCAGTTGATAGCACACTTTCATTTTGCCACTTGGATAGAATGAGAATAGGTGCTCTGAAAGGAAGCAGGCCAGTTTTATTGGCTGTGAAGCATGACGAGTGGGGGGCCTTTTCTACTTCCTGAAGTGGTTGATGTGCCCACCCTGGTAGTACTAAATACAATGGATTAGGATAGTTCAAGCCCAACTCCAGGCACATTCTTTTTCTATGCTGTGTCCGCACGGCTTAACAGCTTGCTTTGTTCTATGGGACAGTAGAATGGAGATTTACTTACCTGATCCACCCAGCACAAGACTGGTCCAACACCCCTGCACTTAAGCAGTCTTGAATAGTGGACTGTTCCTGATGTCATTACACCCAGAGCAGGTTCTAGAGACCAGGAACAGTCCATCGCTGGACAGTGGGGGAGCGCTGGTTTCCAAAGGATCTGCTGAGCAGGGGTGGACTGAGCATTCCAGCACTCGGGCACTGTCTGGGGTCTGTAGGGGGCACCATGAGATGCTCCTGGTACCTTTCATTGGCTTTTTCATAGGCTTTTTTGGGTGTGGGCGAGGACACTGGGGCCCCATGATCACCTAATGCCTGGGGGCCCCATGAGTTGTCAGTCTGCCACTGCTGCTGAGTAGAAGTTTTCTACTAGACAAAATGATCAGTTGACCCATACAGTGTGGGCACATCCTTGTTGCATGGGAATTTTTTTTTTTTGGCCCAGAGATGGGCTTTAAGTGGCAGTAAACTGCCAAAAAAAAATATCCCCTGCAAAATGTCGTATGCTTCGCATACTAACGTTATGAAAGACTTACCTTGTAACAAAGGCTTCCAGGCTTTCACTTCATCCTTTTACTCTTAATAATTTTGGATGAAAGTAAGCCTAGATAGTATTTAAGCTTACTGGTCTATAGATGTGAAAAAAAAAACATGCAGATACTTTTTTTTTTTTTTTTTTTTTTTTTACTTTTTAATCCTGCCAATCCATAGCCGTGGGGGTCAGCTGAGCTGCAGTTTTCCCCACTAAGGTTGAATCATCATGTCACCTCATACTAGTACATTATGAAATACTTTAGAACAAAGCCCTCACCGCTGACAGGGCTTCTATCTTCACCCAGTCTTCCTTCTGGGTACGTGGGCTCTGGTTGCTTGATTGGCATGCAAGTAGGAGTCTCGGCCGCAGCTCAGAGCTCTGAATGAACCACAGGGGCATGTTGTTCCTTCAGCGTGCATGCACCAGTGACATCAGCTGCAGGGACTCTGAATATCTCAAATGGTGCATTTTTAAGGGATATTCCTATGTACCTACAGGTATTTATTTCGGGTACTTATATAGCGCCATCAATTTATGCAGCACTTTACATATATATTGTACATTCACATCAGTCCCTAACCCTCAAGGGGCGTACAATCTAAGGTCCCTAACTCACATTCATACATACTTGCGAGTAGGCTTTATCATGAGCTTACCTGTAGGTACAAGTGTCCCATGGGAGTTAACTTCCACTTTAAGAGAAGAAAGCAAGCAAAAATGTATTCATTTTGGTGGATCCTGAAGGCAGTTGTAGGACCTGACTATTCTGATGTTCTGTATCATGTAATGCTTGGGTTCACATGTAGATAAAAGGAAGCTGGCAGCTTAAGCTTTGGCAATAAGTTTATTATTCCAGGTTTGATATAAAATACAGCCATGTATTATTTTGTTCCACACCTGGATTAATAAACTCATTTATTGTGGAAGATCGAGCTACCGGCTTCCTTTATCTACTTTTTTGCTCTGGTGCAAAGAGGACCCTACCAACCGCTGCATTGACTGCTCATCACCTCGGAGAATGAGAACAGGTGCTTTCTGCTATATTAAAGCTGGGTACACACTATAAGAAAATTGGATGATTGATGTTTAACAGCAAGTTGAACCTGAGGATGGCACGAATTGTACGATAATTCTCAAACGACATAGGTTTTTATTTCTTAAGTAGAAGGGTTGTGGCATTGTTTTTCTGATCACATGCAGTCTTTCGTGTCTGATTTTCTTGTACGAATAAAGTACAAAGCATGTTAGTTCACATAAAAGAAAAAATGTTAGTTTGCCCCTTCAGAAATTTTCATTTGGAAAGTGAATTGGATGTTGAAAGATGTGTACAATCGAACAATCGTTCCCTCTACAGAATTTTTATTCTGATTTTCTTGAATTGTGTGTGTCACTTAAGGGTCATTCAGCGCAATATATCCAATTGGTAACCATAGATTGCACAATTCTTCAAGCAGAACAAAATCCTCCTATCCTTTTCAGCCAAGGAAGCTGCCATCTTCTCCTCTTTGATCTTCAACTGCCATGATGCTGTACATGTGATCTGTTATGATACCAGCCAGTTGATGGTTTGGTTGTTGTGACAGTTGCATTCTCTGCACATGACAGGAATGCAACTTTTTTTTTTTAACCACTAAATCAATGGGTTTAGTTCCACTTTCAGAGAATGAAATAATTTGCTTAAATCCTTGAATTATCCAAAATACCTGTGACAGTTTTTCAGCTAAAGACATGACCCATATAATGTGCACATGGGCTGAGAATGGAACTGGCCATGTTTCAGTATTAGGATTAAAAATCATAAAAAAAAATAAATTGTGTCAACTCTTTATGCTCAGTAAGAGCTTATTTACACCTGTTCTCTCTCGGAGAATAGTGAAGGCGTGGCTGACAGGCATTCCGTAAGAGATACTGCCACCTCCTGAATGTGTCCGCCCCCCCACCATTAACAGCTCAATTGGGTTTTTTGTATGGGAATACTGCATCAAAAATGTGAGCATAGTAGCATGTCCTTATTTAGATGACTGTTGCTGTGCCCCAGGGCACTTGCACTACCCTGTCCTACCTTTTGCAGCTTAAAGCTGAAATCCAAGAATTCTGCTACTTTTGTAAAATGTGCTGGATCAGTAGGGGGTTACGTCCAACAAGGTGCATGCTGCCTCATAGTATTCTCTTCGGTTTACAATTTTATATTTTTTTCCTGAGTATCAGGAGTAGAAGTATTCTGTTTCCAGCACTCCTATGCTGGACTTTTTAGTCTTGGCTTCTGAGGCTGCAGAGTTGCATGCAGCCATGTTAGCGTTGTATTCGGTAAACTCATTTACAGCATTCAAAGTTGCCTATGAATGAAAAGAGGGGCAGGCAGAGATGCGTGAGAACACAGCGTGTCTCCTGTCAGAGCTCCCGGAATATTGTGAAGCCACTGCCAGAGCTCTGTAAACTTTCAGATGTAAACTAAAGGATACATTCACTTTTAAAACGCGTTACATTTTCCATCCAAATTTAGGGGGTAACATGTTCCATCTTCTGCCCCCTCT
Source organism: Staurois parvus (assembly GCF_062004578.1). Taxonomy (NCBI): domain Eukaryota; kingdom Metazoa; phylum Chordata; class Amphibia; order Anura; family Ranidae; genus Staurois; species Staurois parvus. Next base: position 14,180,750 of record NW_028317809.1, read on the forward strand.
GCACTGATCCCCCTTACCTGTTGACAGTGGGTGGGGGTGTTCTATGTCCTGCACCTGCTGTCATTTTGAAAAGAGTGCCTCTGGCTCCACCCACACTGTGCAATAGGTCATTCACAGGTTCCTGTCGATGAACTACAAGTCCCTTCTGCTGTAGGGGCAGATGACTTGTATTTCTGAATGAACTGTGAGTGCGCTGATGAGCACTCTTGTAGATCACTCACAAGCCCTGCTGTTTTCTGGTTCACTAATTTTTATTTTCTGAAAAAGGAGGTAGAACAGATCACCCAGGTATGGGAGTAAAACTAAAAAAGGACAGAAGTCCTGCAGCTTTCAAGATGACAGGCCATATGGTGGTATGGGCAGACGGCTATACTGTGAGTCTACAGAAGCCTAATTTTTCACCTGTGATCTTCTGATCATGAGTGCAATGCTTTACAGGCTTCTGTAGGAAAAAATAAACCACGTTTTTTTTTTTTTTTTTTCTGCAGAAATATGCTTTTTTTTTTGCTTTTTTCCTATAAAGGTGACCGCCTTTAAGATATAAGTCCACCTCTGACTTAACTTATGGTATGCCAGCACGTTTTTACATAGTGGCTGAATTCCTGGAGGTCAAAGACAAAAAAGTGTGCTGATTTACTTGAGGGCCAAAAAGGATCAAGTGTATGATGTGCATTGAAATAGTGGTACCTTGACATACGAGTTTAATTCGTTCTGTGGCTGAGCTCGTAGCTCAATTTGCTCACACGTCAAATCAATTTTCCCTATTGGAAATACTTGAAAATGCCCTTAATCCATTCCAACCCTCAAAATGCCACCCCATATTTTTTATGTTTCATGTTCTTAAATAAGGAAAATACATTTTTAAAAAACAAATATTGTATAAATAAGTAATAGAAAATCGTGCAGATCGTAGACTTTGAATGCTCATACTGCCTGGCCAAGTCCTTTACTTGCATACCTTGTTCATGTTTCTCGATAATTTCATGCTTTAATTCAATGGACATCATCCTCTTCTCAGCATTGTCATTAGCACTTTCTTGGGAGACAAGGTTACAAGAAAGTTAGAAGGAATTTGCACAAAACACGAAGCACAAAGCAAGAAACTGTGAGCACAACAAATCGGTGTTTACGAGGTGAACACGTGAAGAGAACGAGAGAGCGTGTTACAGGCTGGGGGATGCTGTGGCGTCACTGCTCACTGCGGCATCTCAAGCTCGTACCTCAACTTTTTGCTTGCGCAACAAAGCAAAAAATCGACTGGGTGACGACCTGTACCTCGGAAAACTCGTTTATTTCACTCGTAGGTCAAGATACAGTACACACCAGCATGCAGATATGCAATGAACACTGGTGTATGTGTGGCCAATACTGGTTCTCTCCAGACAGTAAATATTTTAAAGGAGGACTTTGAGCTCCTCGAGTTTATTCCATTCTGCCGTTCAATTAATATTGCAAGTGACTGGCCAAGTTCTTTTGTCAGAAGTTTTGTTTTCTTCTAAAATGGTTCCACATCCCATGATTAAAACTCATCACTGCTGTTCACATTATGAGTGCTGTGATTATTAATTTTGATATGAGGATGTTGGAATTTATTAATTTGAAAAAAGGGTTTTTATAAAAACATGCAAATTGTATTGTAACATTTGTTTTTATTACAGATCTTAACAGAAGTCTAATAGCATAATGCATTCATTTTTTGGAAGCAAGTTGTTTGAACTACACAAGCCTCCATGATGGACCTAAATGAAGTGTACTTGTTTGCGTAAGCAGGAGGGTAAGTTACAAAAGTAGAAACCACTATTTTCCCTCTGTTTAATGTGTATCTAAATTCAAGAACAAAGATGTAACCTTGTAGATTACCAGTCGTTAGAACGTGGTGCCTTCCTTAATTTGTTTTTTTGGGGGTTTTTTTCAGCTCGCCCGCACCCCCTTAAATTTTCACCTAGTTATCCTGAACATAACACACTTCCTTTCCCTGCTCACTCCTCCACTGTATTTAAGGAGGCATCCATAGTTTCGTCCAGGCTGGATGTTGAACATGTCTGCTGTGGTTTATTTTGTGGGGTGATGGGATAAATAGTTTACACAAGAAAGATGACGTTGTTTTTGCCATCTATTTACTGCACAGGAAGTGGAAGGGACACTGCATTTTTTTTTTCTCCTGGCAAGATCAACAGGTATTATCTGTACTTGCTTAAAAGGTTCTTAGTCTGATAAGCGAGAACAAATATAGCTACCACATCTAATGACTAGAAAGCTGCAATATTACATTATTGTTCATGGGTTTAGTTATACTTTAATGTCCAATGATGATAGCCTTTACTGCTGTTCACATCATGACTGAACTGTGATTAGCATCAAAGTGGCTGAGGACATGCTAACCAGCCTAATTTTATATTTTAGGACATGATCATATCATTTGTTTAGAATAGCTCAGAATGCTGGCGTACCTTGCATTAAATAGCAAGTAAAGATTAGAAATGTGTGAAAAACATACAAATACCTGCAGCAGCTCTAATTCCCCTCCACTGTAATGCTAGGCTGTTCTGAACAGCAACACTCATACATTTCTAAGTAGCTTCATAACTTGGCTCCATCTTCCTATTGGCGAGTCACTATAGTGGACTATCTCGTTGGGCAATCAGGTGTGAGAGGGGGTGAGGAAGCTACAACTTTGCCACAAAATCACCTACAGTGCCTTGAAAAAGTATTCATCCCCCTCGAAATTTTCCACATCTTGTCATGCTACAACCAAAACAAAAACGTAAATGTATTTTATGTAATGGACCAATACAAAGTGAAGTGGAAGGAAAATGGTTTTCAAATTTTACAAATATCTGAAAAGTGTGGTGTGTATTTGTATTCAGCCCCCCTGAGTCCATCTACCCTTGCTATCATTGGAGCAAGTGACCACCCAGAGATCTATGTTGGTAAACAGATCTCACAGCGGGATGTGTTGGTTTTTACTGTCACATCTCCTAGTAAAATGGCACAGTCAGCACATTACATAAGGTTAACACTTTAATTGCTCCAGATGTTAACCTCCTTCCTGCCCAGTGTCCTTTTATTACCACTGATCACTGTATTAATGTCCCTGGTCATGTCAGTGAGCCATTGTTGGAATGCCCACTGTACTATCAGTCCTGCTATAAGTCACTGATAACAGCCATTAGAAAGACACAAAATCCAGTATATATACTGTCATTTGTAGATGCTATAATTTTCATGCAAACCAATTAATATACACTTATTTGGATTTTTTTTTTGTACCAAAGACATGAGGCAGAATACAGTGTGGTCTAAATTTTATGAAGACCTTTTTTATTTTTTTTAATGGGTTTTATAGCAACAGAGGGGGGGGGGAATCCAAAAGTATTGACACCCCTCCAAATCATTAGATTCAGGTGTTCCAATCACCTCTGTGGCCACAGGTGTATAAAATCAAGCACCTAGGCATGCAGACTGCTTCTACAAACATTTGTGAAAAAATGGGTCACTCTCAGGAGCTCAGTGAATTCAAGTGTGGTACTGTGGTAGGTTGCTACCTGTGCAGTTAATCCATCTGTGAAATTTCCATGCTACTAAATATTCCACGGTCAGCCGTTAGTGGTGGTGTTCCCAGTTGCCTCCACTTTATGACAGCAATTCAGCCACTAAGTGGTAGGCCACGTAAAATAAGGGGTCAGCACATGCTGAAGCGCAGAATTCGTCAACTGTCTGCAAAGTCAACAGCTAAAGACTGTGTGGCCTTCAAATTGGCACAAGAGTGTGTAGAGATTCATGGAATTGGTTTCCATGGATGAGCAGCTGCATCCAAGTCATACATCACCAAGTGCAATGCAGTGGTGTAAAGCACTTTTTTTTGTTACATTTGTCTAATGGGTGTCAAGATTTTGTAGAATTTTTAAAGGGTGCCTTGACTGGAATAAAGTTGAAATGCTGTATCAGAGTACAATTGTTGTGCTATGAGATACAAGAAGTCTCAATGTGAAAGCACCAGGAGTAGTGTGGGGTTTTTTTGTTTTTTTTTTTTTGTTCCAAGGGTTTCCTTTTTATACATGGAACCTTGTGCAATTTCCAGGGTGAGTTTTTGACCATAAACTAAAACCTGAAAGGTCCGTACTTTTACTAATGTCCCACAAGATAGAATGCAATGTACTGGCAAAGCAGGAGTGATATCCTATTAAACTCTCTGGAACTTTAGTCATATACCTGCTAATTACATTTTTATTGGCCTGTCTGCATACAATGTAGGAGGTCATAGGTGGAGGATGGTGGGGAGTGTTGTCATGCACTGTAGCACAGTAGTGTGTAAAGGGTTTGGAGGTGTTTAGGGTTTTATTCAGATTGCCCTGCAATACACAAATGCAAGCAATGTGCAATTTTCAACACACTGATATGAAGCCAACCTTAGATTAATGCAATTTTATTTTATCAGGTGGTGATGAAGTATGATCTGTATGCCAGAAGGAAGACTTCAGTGGTTAAACAGGTAAGGAAGTATTCTTGTGTTTAGTAATTCAATCCAATTTTTGTTCTACCTGCGCAATGATGATCTTGCCTTCTGATGTACAGCAAATGTTGAAAATTAGAGGCTGTTTCTGAGTGGTTCAGGCGTTACAAGAGTCAAATTGTTTTTACTAGTGCGGACCCTATTCCATAACAGTTTGGGACATACCACCACCAGTTTAGTGAGCAGGAATAGCACCTGTCTGGGTCAGAAGAGACACCCCCACACCCTCTTGAACAGGGGTGGCAGGTGTCTGGGTCAAGGGAGAGACTCTTAATAGTGAAATCTGAAGAAGACTTATTTAACTGGAGGATGAAATGTTTATAGGGTCATATGCACATAATTTTGTTTTTTTGCAGACTTGAAACATTAGTTGGCAGTTTAAATGGCTAGAAAAGGATGCAAATGTGCACGTTGGGTTTTTGTTTTCTAGGAGCATTTTCAAATGGGCTATGAAATGCTAAACCTGCCAAGAAACTGATCTATGTCTGTCTTACAGGTATGGTTAAGGATCGGCTACAGAAGGCTTTCATCCAGACTGGGAGTGTACAGTTTTCTCTTATGAGGTCTTTGTGTACACGACGACCCAAAACCCCCCCCCCCCAACATGACACCAACGCAACACCCCCAAAACACACCAATGCAACACCAATCCCAAACACACACACCAACATGACATTCGAACACACGACACCCCCCCCCCCCCCCCCAACACACACCAGCAACCAACATGACCCCCCAAAACACACCCCAGCACCCTCCCCCCCCCCCCAAATACACACCCCAACACGACACCCTCTTCCCTCCCCCAACACGCCACACTTTTTTTTCTTTTCTACCACCCCCCCCCCCAAATCTGTCAACTTCATCTATGTATATGTATACAGTGATTTCACGTTTCTCTAATTTTGTTTATAAAATGTAATTTTGTGACATTGCAGTGTGTCCAGTGTGATTTATAACATTAAAAAAAAAACACATGGTTATTAAATCAGTCCTTGACTGTTAGAATGAAAAGTCAGCAGCTGACTTAAAACTATTCACATAAAATGCTGTTATCCTTTCTGCCAGTAACCCACCCTGCACACAGCAGCCTCAGTGTTGTTGATTCCAATGGAATTGATGAGCAGTCTTCCAATTCTAACTTTAGGTCTCCTTGCCCTGCAGGTAACGCAGTAAGATGCAAGAAAATACTTCACAGAAGTGGGGTTAACTTGACTCAGATGATGTTCCTCATAAGTACATCTGCAATGCCTAGTAAAGTGGAGTTCTCTACAACCATCCACTCACGCATGCAGATGAATATAAAAAATATTTAGGTTTTGAACTAAAGTGTAATTGCAGCTTTATTTTGCCTTTTTTAAAAAGTTTGCTTGGGCCAAGCTGCCCAAACATAAGTAGCTGCAGCTTCTTCATGTGCTGTAATACTGTTAAAGCATCAGTTATACAGGATGCTGTGCTATTTTCTGAAGTCCTACAAGAGACTTCCCATCTGCTGCTGGAACTAGTGAGCCTGAATCTGTTTGACTTTCAATAGCAGATTTGTATATTTCTCACCAATACAAGGCTTCTGGCAGAGGTGGGCAGGTGACATCACAATTTCCTTTTTCATGTCTAACATTTTCATAGAATCTACTGATGAGTTTACTTCTGAAACCCTGTCCGGGCTGTGCTGGAACTGCTGCTTTGTGTGTACAGCACGCAGAATTGCACGCACACAGAGGGAGCACAAGAGAAACACAAAGCAAAAACCATGCCTTCCCTCAGTGGCAAATGAGGTGTCTCTCAGGTCATTTTGGTGCATACACAGTTGTCAGGAGAAAATTTTGACCTGCATGGATGAAAATCAAATTTCAGTTGCCTGGAAATATCTCATCACTTGAGAATAGACTCTTTAATTTGTACTATTAAAGGGGTAGTTCAGACAAAACCTAACTAAAGCTAAGTGTACTCCCACCCCCATTCTAAGGCTATTCTATTATTCTGTAAAGAAAAGATCTGTGTATTTGCCTATTCTGAAGGTCTGGTCTGTTCTCTAGCAGTAGCTTCTGTGTACAGGAGAGATTAGACAACAGCTGGAAATGCCTGAGATGAAATGACCCATAGGCTTACTATGGGCCAACTGTTGGCTGCCCCTCCAGTACACACAAGCCACCACTGACAGCTGGGGCTTCAGAGTAGGTAAGTATTCAGCTCTTTTCCTTACAGGGTTTTGCCTGAACTTCCACTTAATGACTAGACTTATAGGGGAAATTAGTACTTCAACACCTTCACCCATAAGGGTAAAACAAATCTTGATTCCCAAGAACAATTTAACTTTGACATGTTGCATATCATAACTACTTTGTACATACAGGTGAATTATACTTTTTTTTTTTTTTTTTTTTTTTTTTTTGTTTGTTTGTGGACAATTGTGCTTTCATTTGGTGATAAATGGTTATGGATATCTAAAACCAGTGAATCTTGGGAGCTGATATCAATATATAAATCTAAACAATGTGAATTTCCCCACCCCACTAATCACTCTCATATCAATGTGTTATTAGTACGTACAACCATCAAAGTGCCACGCTTCACTGAATTAATAAAATTTTTAAAAATGCTTGTGCATTATTTGATCATCAATACAATGTTCAGAAACATCGGTGTGTGGAAATAATTTCAAAGGACAGGCCAATATCCCCTTAAAGAACTTAAATTGTGGGGTACCTTCACAAATCTAAAAGCTTCTTCCACCACCGCTTGTGCTAAAATATTTCCAACATGGTGACACACTACCCTTCGCCAGATATGCTCTCACCTGGAATATATGACCAACCGTTAAGTGAGGTCATATAGCGTCTATGTCCCTAATATGGGAATGATGTTGTCAGTCAGGGCAGATGAAACCGCACTCCTCAAATTTCCACCTCTCCGCCTCCTTTTTCTTATTGATCCTCCTAAGCCATGCAAACAAGGAATAATCAGCAACATAGTGCTTATCTGTTTAAAATTGATTTATATAAATTTCCAATAAATTAACTCGCATTTGCAAGGTGTCTTAGCACACCACACTAAATCGCACCTCAAGTAAAATGGTCGGTGTGGATTATGAGGAAGACCTATGTTGGGCCCTAAATTTCATTTAGGGTCTACGTACTTAGAAACTTATGAATATGAGGTATAATACTGATTTATTAGAATTTTAAAAAAAGTTTGTTTTTCGTCTTTCAGGCCAGCACCTTGAGAGATCTCAGCTCCTCCCCCTCTGAGGAAACACCTCCACCCTAAAATAAAAAAAGCTCCACTCCCCTCCGACTTCAGTTCAGGTGTTTCCTCCGGTGGGGAGACACGAGGAGGCGCAAGGTGCTGTCGCACAGACAGCAGGGGAGCCGACGGCCGGATAGCCGGCTGAGAGGCATGACACAGCCTGGAGTGAAGGCCGGAGTGTCCGGCTGCATATCCTCCCTGGACAGGCTGTGGTGCAGTGGGTGCGCACCCCGGGTGATGGGGGTAGGCACGTACCTGCTCTTCGCCCCCCGACCCCCTCCGGTGAGTTAAGGGGGCTGTGGTGAGATCTGGAGAGGATCGGGGTGGAGTCCCGCTCCTTCCCATGCTGGCGGTCAGGTGACTTTGCCGGGCCGGATGTCGAGAGACGGCGGTAGGGCAGGGGCTTCGCCTTCCGGTCGCAGCCCTCACACCACGACGGTGCGAGATTCAAAAGGGCGGTGCGGTGCACAGCTGCCTGGGGGACAGGCCAGCACCAGGCGACCACCCTCCTGAGCGGGATGTCGGAGGCATCGGGACCAGGAGATGCCAGCACCAGCCAGACATGGGTAAGGTGCCTCAGTGGAGGCCTCCCCTACCTGTTGGCCCCTAGCTCAAGGGGTATTCCCGGACCCTTGGGTGGTGAGGGTGTGTTAAGGGGTAGGGCAGGGGGTCTGCGGTGGGAGCAGGCCCTTAGGCTCTGCCGGGAAGGAGAAGGGGGGGGGGGTGGCTTGGTGTGAGGTTAGTTTTGCCAGGCTTCCCTCCTGCCCCTTCTTTGTGTCTTTCAGGGCAAGGCTCGGGCTAAGCTCAAGCACCAGGAGCCTAAATTGAGATGCCCATCCTGTAAGGAAATTTTAAAAGAAACCTGGAAGAAGGTTCTTTGTGGCCCATGTATAGAGGGGTTAGTAAGGGAGGAGAGGCCTGAACAGGGGGACTTAGCCAGGTCTGTGAAGGAGTTGGGTAGCACCTTCGACTCCTTCAAATCCCTCATGGAAAGGTTTGCCCTTCCCCAACCTACACCTTTCCCCCCCCAGTAGCCTCAGTAAGTCGGAGCGGGGAACCTCTCGTGACTGGAGAGGAGGAAGGGCCATTGGGGGATTCCCAGTCTGAAGTGGAATCTGCAGGGGAGGGTCCCTCGGAAGGCAGGGGTCCCTCCCGGTACAAATTTACCCTAGAGGAGGTAGATGAGCTCCTGGGGGCTATATACGAGACCCTGGACATTAAGGAGGAGGTTAAGACCTTATTTCTCCATGACCAAATGTATCGGATTGGAAGAGCAAAAGCACAGAATATTTCCTGTGCATGACGTTTTGGTTGAGACTATTAGGAAGGAGTGGCAGGATCCGGAAAGGAAGCCGTTCTTCTCTAAGGCGTTGAGAAGGAGGTTTCTGTTTAGTGAGGACCCAGAGGTGGTGTGGAACAAGAACCCTAAGCTAGATGCGGCCTTTTCCCAAACGACTAGGAGGACAGATCTGGCGTTTGAAGACATGGGGGTCTTACCGGATCTATTAGACAGGAGGGCGGAATCTCTCCTTAGGAAGGCCTGGGATTCGACCCTGTACAACCTGAAGCCGACCATGGCCACGACGGTGGTAGCGAGAAACTTAGAATACTGGCTTACACAATTGCAGGCCCATATTGTGGCAGACTCTCCCAGGGAAAAAAATCTTGGCCTCCTTTGAGACCCTTTTGCAAGGGGTGGGATATATCGCGGATGCTTCCGTGGAGTCGGTGAGGTTGGGGGCTAGGTCAGCTGCCCTGACCAATTCGGCTAGAAGGGCGCTGTGGTTAAAAACATGGCAGGGGGACATCACTTCGAAGGTTAGATTGTGCGGCATCCCCCTCACAGGAGACTGTCTATTCAGCCCAGGGTTGGAGGAATTGTTGGACCGGACGGCTGACAGGAAGAAGTCCTTCCCCCTCAAAAGGAAGGTGCAGGAGGGAGGGACACGAAAGGCCCGCCCGGCAAAGAGACTGAGCCTGAGGCCAGTGGGTCAGGGTAGGTCTGCAGGGCAGAGAGGTAGGGGCGGGGGGGTGATTTTTTTGCCCTCCTGAGCAGCCCCAGAAACCGCGGTGACTCGGTTCCTCCTGTGGGAGGGAGACTGGCGGCCTTCCTTCCGCAGTGGGAAGCCGTGGTCACCAGCCCCTTCATTTTGGATATCAGAAGGGGTTATCGGTTGGAGTTTGCAGGACCGCCACCCGAGAAGTTCCTTGTGACGACCTGTCCAAGGGATCCGGCGAAGGCCGCTGCCCTGGTGGACGCCTTAGAGGATCTAGAGGACCGAAGGGTCATCACCAGGGTCCCAATAAGGGAGCAAGGGAAGGGGGTTTATTCCCATGTGTTCTTGGTTCAAAAGCAGTCTGGGGCGTTCAGGCTGATTTTGAACCTGAAACCCCTGAACGGGTCAGTGCTCTACCGGAGATTCCGCATGGACTCCATCTTTACAGTCAGGTCCCTAATCCCGCCAGGTGCTTTCATGGCGTCCATAGATTTGAAGGACGCCTATCTGCACGTGCCCGTTGCGGAACTTTCTCAGCGGTTCCTCAGGTTGGCAGTAGGGGGAGAGGGAGGAGTTCAACATTGGCAGTTCAGGGCTCTTCCATTCGAGCTTCCCTCCTCGCCGAGAATATTTACCAAGGTTCTGACGGAGGCACTGATTCCTATTCGCATGAAGGGGATTTCAGTAATAGCCTATCTGGACGACTTGCTGCTCTTCGCAGATTCAGAGGCTCACCTTCGGCAGAATCTGGTTATAGTGAGGGGCCATCTAGAAAACCTGGGGTGGATTTTGAATCTAGAGAAGTCCTGTCTGGTGCCTTCTCAGAGTGGTTTACTTGGGTTACACTCTGGATTCAGTAAGTCAGAAGACCAGTCTGACTTCGGAGAAGGTTACCAAGTTGGAGGCAGGGATCAGATTGGTGCAGGGGAGCAGGTCAATATCTGTAAGGGACCGCCCGGCGGTACTACTAGCACTCCACTGAATAGGCGTCCCCAGCGCACGGAGTCTAAGTCCCAGGGTGCTTGTTCACCAGGGCCCCTGATGGTGGGGATGGACTTGGAGCTCCCTGAGACCAGGTCGTGACTACCGGGTGCGTCCGTCAGTGGTAGTAGTATGCGCAAGGGGCTCCCACGGGGAAGAGTCTGATGTGAGGAGGTCAGAAGACCCCACTGCACGGGATGGATGGATGGATGAGCAGGGTCAGACGGGCCGGGTCGGTAACAGAGAGGGCGGCAAGGTACAAGGCAGCGGGCATAGAATGGTCGGGTCACACGCCAGGTCAGCAACAGCAGGTCAAATCCAATAGGGGGCATTCAGGAGAGAGGTCAGGCAAAGCAAGGGTCAAAACAGGCGAAAACAGCAAGGTCAGGTTCAATCCGGGTCAAAAACTTACAGGGTACAGGTTCACAGGATTCAGAATGCAGGAAAGACCAGAAGGCACTGAATGACAGCTCAGGGTCGTTTAAATATCCCGCCCTGCGCTGCCATTGGTGCCCAGCGGGCGGCCGCGGCTTCTACTGCGCATGCGCGAACTCGAACGCCGCGGCCGGCCCGGAACCAGTGCTTGAGTCCCTGCGCCGGGCGGCATACTGCGCCTGCGCCGGGACCAACGCGGCGGGGATCGAGGGGATCCCTGACATTGCCCCCCCCCTACGGGCAACCTCCGGATGCCCATCCGATCTCTCCACCACGGGTGATCGCGAAAGAACCTCCGGACAAGTCTGGGTGCATGGACATTATGGGCTGGTTCCCAAGAATTGTCCTCAGGACCATAGCCCTTCCATTTGATAAGGAATTGGGTCTGGCCTCCCCTCCTTCGACACTTCAGGATTGTTTCAACCTCAAATTCTTCTTCTCCTTCGACCGTTACCGCTTCCGGGGGTCTAGATTCCCGGTCAGGGAAGGCATCTGGGACCACAGGCTTCAGAAGGGACACATGAAAGACCGGGTGGATCTTGAGCGTGTCAGGGAGGGCGAGTTCATAGGCTACTTCGTTAACCATCCGTTTAATGCAGAAGGGGCCTATAAATTTGGGTCCCAATTTCTTCGATGGGCAAAGCATCTTTAGATTGGACGTCGCCAGCCAAACCTTCTCCCCAGGCCGCAATACCAGATCTCCTCTCCGTTTCCTGTTGAATGCTTTCCTGTAGTCTTCCTGGGCCCGACTGATGGCCACTTGAAGCTTCTCATTGTTTGCAGCGAAGAACGTTACCACATCTTGTGTTGCTGGTACTGGGCATTCCGACACCAAATCCGGGAGGAAGACTGGGTGAAAGCCATAGTTGGCGAAGAATGGGGACTGCCCTGTTGCTGAGTGGCGGGCGTTGTTATACGCAAATTCCGCTAAAGGAAGAAGTGGCAGCCAGTCATCTTGAGTAAATGAGGTATAGCATCTCAAATATTGCTCTAAGGTCTGATTGGTCCTTTCGGTTTGACCGTTAGTTTGAGGGTGGAACGCAGAAGAGAGAGATAATTTGATGTCCAGGGCTTTGCACAGTGCTCTCCAGAATCTGGACGTGAACTGGACCCCTCGGTCCGAGACAATGTCTTCGGGGACCCCATGCAACCCGACTACCTCACGAATGAAGACTCGCGCGGTCTCGGCCGCCGAGGGGGTCTTCTTCAACGGGATGAAGTGGGCCATCTTGGACAAGCGGTCCACGACTACCAGGATTGCCGTGTGGTCTCGGGATGGCGGAAGCTCGACTATAAAGTCTAGTGAGATCTTTTGCCAAGGCCGTTCAGGAATAGGTAAGGGTCGCAGCAGACCCCAAACCTTGTTTCTTGAGGGCTTGTTCTTCTGGCAGGTGACACAGGACCTGACATAGCCCTTACAATCTTTAGCCATGTCTGGCCACCAGAATGAGCGTCGGAGAAGTTCCAGGGTCTTTTCTGGGCCAAAGTGCCCCGCCATTGGGTGGTCGTGGCAATGCCCCAAGACCAGGGTTCGAGCTTCTTCCGGCACCACAATTCGATCTTCCCTCCATAGGAGTCCCCCCTTGTTCTGGAGTGGCCCTCCGCCTGGGGTAGAGAAGTTTGTGGATGCCTCCATTAGCCTGGAACGAAGGTCCGACTGAAGGACCAAGAAGTTACCCGAGGATAGGATGGTGTCAGGTACTGGGGTCTCCTTGGCGTCTTCGTACATCCGTGATAACGCATCCGGCTTAGTGTTCTTTGATCCCGGCCGGTACGTAATATGGAAGTTGAATCTTGAAAAGAATAGTGCCCATCTCGCCTGTCGCGGGCGTAGACGCTTGGCAGTTCTCAGATACTCTAAGTTCTTATGGTCAGTAAATATTAAGATGGGGTGCACCGCACCTTCCAGCAGGTACCTCCATTCCTCTAACGCCGTTTTGATCGCTAGTAGCTCACGGTCACCGATATCATAGTTCCTCTCCGCTGGGGTCAGTTTCCGTGAGAAGAACGCTACCGGGTGGAGCAGTTCCTTGGTGCCTTTTCGTTGGGAGAGGATGGAGCCTACCGCATTCTCCGATGCATCTACCTCCAAGATGTAGGGCAGAGCGGCGTCTGGGTGACCCAAAATGGGTGCCGAAGTGAACAGCTTCTTTAAGGCATCGAAAGCTTCCTGCGCTTCTGGTGTCCATCTGAATCGGGTCCCCAGCTTGGTTAGCTGAGTAATGGGGGAGACCAGACCCGAGAAGTTCTTGATGAACTTCCGGTAAAAATTTGCAAAGCCGATGAATCGCTGGACGCCTTTCCTGTCTGTGGGTTCAGGCCAATCCAGTATTGCAGCGACCTTCTGGGGATCCATCGCGACCCCCGCGGTGGAGATAATCAGGCCCAAGAAGGCAATGCTGGATTGTTCAAAACAACATTTTTCTGCCTTGGCGTACAACCCATGCTGCCGCAGCCGCCCCAATACTTTTGCTACATGTATTCTGTGTTCCCCCAGAGACGGGGAAAAAATCAGAATGTCGTCTAAATAAACGATCACAAAGACATCCAGAAAATCTCTAAAAATATCATTTACAAAATGTTGAAACGTGGCCGGAGCATTACACAACCCGAACGGCATGACCAGATATTCAAAATGACCGAAGCGGGTGCGGAAGGCCGTCTTCCACTCGTCCCCCTCCCTTATGCGAATCAAGTTGTACGCCCCCCTCAGATCCAGCTTGGTAAAAACTACTGCTGACTTTAAACTTTGGAACAGTTCAGGTACTAACGGTAGTGGGTAACGGTTTTTTATCGTGACCCTGTTCAATTCCCTGTAATCGATACATGGCCTTAAGGTTTTGTCCTTCTTTTCAACAAAGAAGATTCCCGCCCCCGCCGGTGAAGTGGAGTGGCGGATGAACCCCTTCTGGAGGCTGTCTTCGATATATTCCTTTAGGGCCCCCAATTCGGGCTCTGAAAGGGGGAAGATTCGCCCAAAAGGAATTTCTGAGCCGGGTAACAGGTCAATGGGGCAGTCATAAGGGCGGTGGGGGGGTAGAGTATCAGCTCCCCGTTTGCTGAACACATCTAGAAACCCATGGTAGGCCGCAGGGATTACTTGTTTTAATTCAGCTTCCACCTCAGAGCACAGGAGGATTTGGGGGGTCCCCGGGCCCGAAGTGCGGCAGTATATCCGACAGTATGGGGAAGGGAACGTGATTACTCCGGTTTCCCAGTCAATCTGGGGGTTATGGGCCCGTAACCATGGGAGCCCCAGAATGACTGGGAAGAGGGGTGAAGCTATAGCATCCAGGCGGAGGAGTTCCTGGTGCTGGCCGGCAATGACAGTGGTGATGGAGGGGGTTTCCTGGTTCACTACCCCCGATTTTATTCGGGAACCGTCGGCCAAATAAATATTGAACCCCTTTTGTTTCAATTGAAGGGGAATACCCTGCTGGTGAGCAAAATTAATATCCACGAAGCAGCTGCATGCCCCAGAGTCAATTATGGCCGATACTTCCACGGTCCTTTCTGGAAGCTGAAAGGAAAGGGGCACCACTAAGTATTGGGATGGACCAACATTGCCAAGGGATAAGGAAGAAGAGGTGCACTTACTCAGTTTCTGCGGGCAGGAACGCGCCATATGACCAGCTTCTCCACAATAGAGGCACAGGTTCTGGGATCGTCTGCGCAGATGTTCCTCTGGGGATAGTTTAGGCCGTGCCAGGCCGAGCTGCATGGGTTCGGGGTTGTCTCCAGGTGGCCGGTTTTGGATGACTGGCCTAGGTGTTTGACTGGGTCCCTGAAATGATCCCCAGGGATTTCCATGACCCTGGCCGGACCTCTCAAACCTGCGTTCCCGCAGTCTACGGTCAATTTTAATGGTCAGTGCTATTAGGTCCTCTAAAGTCTCAGGTACCTCCACCCGGGCGAGCTCGTCTTTCAGGCCGTCTGATAGGCCAACACGGAACTGATGCAGGAGTGCGAACTCGTTCCAGCGAGTATCCCCCATCCACCGCCTAAATTCAGATGCGTACTCCTCCGCCGCTCGGCGGCCTTGCCGGAGTGTGTACAGAGTAGCTTCAGCAGAAGCTGCCCGCTGCGGGTCATCATAAAGGATGGCCATAGCATCAAAAAAACTGTCAACCGAACCAAGGTGAGGGTCATTTTTTCCCCGTAATCGATGGGCCCAGTCTTGGGGTTCACCCTGCAGGAGGGATATGACGAACCCCACCTTCACGGATTCAGTCACGAAGGTTCGGGGTTGTAGCTCAAAATAGAGGAGGCAGGACTCGCGGAATGCTCTGAACCGTGTGCGGTCGCCGTGGAAACGTTCTGGTAAGGGTACTCGGGGGTCGGCCGCCGGGAGTGGTGCGAGTGCCCCAGACACCAGCACAGGGGCTGCTGGAGGTGTGGGGACCGCGGCCTGTGGGGCAGGAACGGATATAGTGCAGGCCTGGAATTGAGTTTCAATCTGCTGACATCTATCCTGCAGGGCCGATACGGCCTGTGTCAAATTGGATAGGTGCCTGCAGATCTCCTCCAGCGGCGAGGGACCTCCTCTAGACTCAGTCATGGCCTTCTGGTACTGTAAGGGACCGCCCGGCGGTACTACTAGCACTCCACTGAATAGGCGTCCCCAGCGCACGGAGTCTAAGTCCCAGGGTGCTTGTTCACCAGGGCCCCTGATGGTGGGGATGGACTTGGAGCTCCCTGAGACCAGGTCGTGACTACCGGGTGCGTCCGTCAGTGGTAGTAGTATGCGCAAGGGGCTCCCACGGGGAAGAGTCTGATGTGAGGAGGTCAGAAGACCCCACTGCACGGGATGGATGGATGGATGAGCAGGGTCAGACGGGCCGGGTCGGTAACAGAGAGGGCGGCAAGGTACAAGGCAGCGGGCATAGAATGGTCGGGTCACACGCCAGGTCAGCAACAGCAGGTCAAATCCAATAGGGGGCATTCAGGAGAGAGGTCAGGCAAAGCAAGGGTCAAAACAGGCGAAAACAGCAAGGTCAGGTTCAATCCGGGTCAAAAACTTACAGGGTACAGGTTCACAGGATTCAGAATGCAGGAAAGACCAGAAGGCACTGAATGACAGCTCAGGGTCGTTTAAATATCCCGCCCTGCGCTGCCATTGGTGCCCAGCGGGCGGCCGCGGCTTCTACTGCGCATGCGCGAACTCGAACGCCGCGGCCGGCCCGGAACCAGTGCTCGAGTCCCTGCGCCGGGCGGCATACTGCGCCTGCGCCGGGACCAACGCGGCGGGGATCGAGGGGATCCCTGACAATATCCATAAGGCAGGCCATGTCAGTACTGGGATTACTAACGGCTTCTATTCCAGCAGTACAGTGGGCAAGTTTGCATATGTGTCCCCTCCAGCTGTGGGTCTTGAGAGTTTGGGACAGGAGGGCTCACTCCTTAGAGGACTGGGTCCTGGTTCCCCCCAGTGTGAAGAGGTCTGTTTGGTGGTGGAGGAGATCGTCCAGCATAGCCCAGGGGCTGTTGTGCTTTCCGGTATCCAGGGAGGTCACGACAGATACCAGCTCCAGGGGGTGGGGAGCCCACCTGGGAGGCTTAGTGGCTCAGGGGAAATGGTCCTTAGCGCAGAAGGGCGAATCCTCAAATTGGAGGGAGTTGAGGGCAGTGGGGGAGGCTCTACTTGCCTTCCAAATGAGGGTCACGGGCTAGCACGTGCGAGTCCTAGCGGACAATGCCACAGCGGTGGCTTATATAAACAGGCAGGGAGAAACAAGGAGCAAGGCCCTCGGAGCATTAGCGGCAACGCTGTTGTCCTGGGCAGAGGTGAACTTGGCGTCCCTGTCTGCGGTACACTTAAGAGGGGATCTAAACCAGAAGGCAGATTTCCTGAGCAGGACACGGCTCAGGGAGTCGGAATGGGCCTTGAACCCCGAGGTCTTTCAGGAGATTGTGCAGAGGTGGGGATCCCCGGACATGGATCTTTTTGCCTCGGGAAGAAACAACAAGGTCCCGAACTTGACTGCAGGGACGGGTCAAGAGCGGTGGACGCATTAAGTCAGAGTTGGGATTACCAGCTGTTACTCTTTCTCCCCGGTTCCCTTGCTTCCCCTGGTTCTAAGGAAGTTCAGGACAGAGGGGACCTCGTTAATCCTGATAGCTCCCTTCTGGCTGCGGCGGGCGTGGTTCGCGACCCTAAGAAGTTTAGCCTCTTGTCCACCCTGGGGGCTGCCACCAAGGGAAGATTTGTTAACGCAGGGGCCGGTCCTTTGCCCCAGCGTGGGAAGATTGAGGTTAACGGCCTGGTTTCTGAGCGGCAGCTCCTCTTAGAGAGAGGTTTCTCGCCCAGGGTAGTGGCAACATTACTGGCCAGGAGGAGACCCAGGCCATTTATGGTAGGGTCTGGAGTCGCTTTACAGCCTGGTGTGACCAGGCGTCAGTAGCAACCCATAGTTTAGTTTCGGTGTTGGAATTCTTCCAGGCGGGGGGCAGACAAGGGGTTGTCTGTTAGCACGCTCAAGGGCCAGGTCTCAGCCCTCAGCGTGTTCCTAGAGACGCCCTTGGTCAGGGAGGCGTTGGTGGTTAGATTTTTTTAAAGCTCTGGTGAGACAGAGGCCTTCGGGGACCAGACCGTTTCCAATGTGGGATTTGGCCAAGGTGCTCAGAGTGATGACTAGGGCTCCGTTCGAGCCCCTGGAGTCCTGCCCGATTGGTGAGCTCACCATTAAGACAGCCTTTTTGGTAGCAATTACCACGGCGAGGAGGGTATGTGAACTAGAGGCCCTATCGATCAGAACACCTTATCTCCGTATTTTTTCAGACAGAATAGTTTTCAGGACGGACCCTTCCTTCATTCCGAAGGTGGCCCAGACATTCCAGAGGGAACAGGACATAGTCCTTCCCTCGTTTTTTCCTGACCTGGTTGGGGTAGATCAGGAAAAACTTCATTTTTTGGATGTAAGAAGGTGCGTACTCCAGTATCTAGAGAGGACTAGGGAGTTTAGGAGCACCGAATCCTTTTTTGTTTTTTTCAAGGGGGCTAGAAGAGGCAAGAAGGCGTCTAGAAGGACGCTGGCCAGTTGGTTGCGACTGGCAATTGCAGGAGCGTACCGGGCTGAGGGCCTGGAGGCCCTGGAAGGTATCAGGGCGCATTCCACCCGAGCGGTAGCAGCTACCCAGGCAGAGCTAGCAGGGGCTTCCACAGGGCAGATCTGCAGAGCGGCAACATGGTGCAACTATGACACGTTTGCAAAGCATTACAGACTGGACCTGGTCTCTGTGCAGGAGCAGGCCTTTGGTCGTAAGGTCTTGCAAGCAGTTAGCCCGCCCGAGGGGTGAGTACTCGCTTATCTTCTCAAGGTGCTGGCCTGAAAGACAAAAGGGGAAAAATCAAGTTACACTTACGGTAACGTCTTTTCCAGGAGTCTTTGAGGCCAGCTCCGGTTTCCCACCCAGTGTTGATATTGGTTATCTGAGGATGGCTTATTACGAATATGTTGTCTCACGTTGTGTCTCCCCAGGTGACCGGAGGATGCTTGGAGAACTGAGGTCGGAGGGGAGTGGAGCTCTGTTATTTTAGGGTGGAGGTGTTTCCTCAGAGGGGGAGGAGCTGAGGTCTCTCAAGGTGCTGGCCTGAAAGACTCCTGGAAAAGACAATACCGTAAGTGTAACTTGATTTTTTTTAGTTGTGATTTTTGTAATATATGTTTGACACCAAGGACTTTAATATGGTATATGTATGATTATATGTTGGTTTTATTTTTTGTTAATCAATTGTTCTGTGGTGCAGTCAGAACAGTTTTTGATTATAAGACACTTTGATTATACAACAATTTGGAGTCAGAATAAAGTTTTTTCAAAGGGTTCTGGAAGAATCGTCTGACGGTACTTACAGGTGTGACGATCGCAGCGTCAGACCCCAGCCCTTCTCACCAAACTCGTGACCGAAGGACTAGCCAATCTAAAACCACGCTGTCACGTGTGTAACAATGCAGGCAGGTTATACAAAGAGTTAAACACACACACAGTATTGCTCTTCATTGGCAGGAATTGGTAATTTCAATTAAAGAGCTTTAGAAACAGTTCAACACATTCAGAAAGTAAGATTTATTACTAAAAGGTCAATAGGGTGTAATAAAAATATTTAAAGAAAAAGATGTAGCCAATATATCTATATAAATATACAGAGAACAATAGCACAGGAAAGAGATAACAAAAAGAAGTTTAGGGAGATAAAGTACTTGCAAAAAAGCCTTGGGTTAAGCAGCTTCAAGTTTCATGTGCCAAAGGGATTTCTTATCTCCCACTGTCAGTTTCGATGTTAAAGGGAGAATCTTCAACTCTTACACCAGCTCAACTCAGCCTAGCTTAGCTTTTTCTAGCAACACCACAGGCTGTCTCCCTGGAGCAGTAAACCAATCGCCTCCTTTGGGGGAGGGAGGTGTAGGTGGAGACCTAAGCTATGACCAAAAACTCTCATATTTGATGTCATGGTTCATAACTTATTCTCAGTGCATTTAGCAGCCTGGCCACTAGTACATTAATACTCAGAATCACTGGCGGAACATCTACATATGAAACATGAGACAACTGCTTGAATGGTTCAGGAGATATCATTTTCTGCTCTCCTGTGTATGCCAGCTAGGGGGTGTAAAATACCAGGTGATTTGTCTTGATGTGAGCCATCTGAGTCTGTGCTCCATGTTTGTGTAAGTCTTTCATAATCCAAGATATGTAATCATAGGAGAAAATGGATGTTGAATGTGGTGTCTAGTTTATGACGTATCTGGAATGTCTTTGAACTCAGTGAAGGACTTGGTTTATTGCTCTACAAGCCCTCCTCTAGCAAGAGTTTTGTAGGCAGAGGGGCACCTAGCTAGTGAGGTTTATAGCCATGATGCCCTCCCAATGAGTCTGTTGCCTGTGAGCTCTTTAACCACTTGCCTACCAGGCACTTATACCCCCTTCCTTACCAGGCCAATTTTCAGCTTTCAGCGCTGCCGCACTTTGATTGACAATTGCGCGGTCATGCAACATTGTACCCATATGAAATTTTGATCATTTTTTTTCTCACAAATAGAGCTTTCTTTTGGTGGTATTTAATCGCCACTGGGCGCTTTACTTTTTGCGCTATAAATTAAAAAAAGTGCAAAAAATTTGAAAAAAAAAAAAAAGTTTATTTGTTTCTTTTATAAAATTTTTCAAACAGGTATTTTTTCTCCTTCACTGATTTGCGTTGATGAGGCGGCACTGATGGGCACTGATAGGCGGCACTGATGGGCACTGATAGGCAGCACTAAAGGGCACTGATAGGCAGTACTAATGAG
Organism: Staurois parvus; assembly: GCF_062004578.1. Lineage (NCBI taxonomy): Eukaryota > Metazoa > Chordata > Amphibia > Anura > Ranidae > Staurois > Staurois parvus. The sequence goes on from NW_028317809.1 coordinate 14,201,206, forward strand.
GTGGCACGGATAGGCGGCACTGATAGACAGCACTAATTAGGGGTCACGGATAGGCGGCACTGATATGCAGCACTGATAGGCGGCACTGATAGGTGACACTGATGATGGGTACTGATAGACGGCACTGACTGGCATCACTTCTGGGCACTGACTGGCGGCACTGACTGGCACAACCCCTGGGCACTGACTGGTGGCACTGACTGGCAGCACTGGTGGGTGGCACTGGTGGACAGCACTGGTGGGTGGGCACAGGTGGGTGGCACTGGTGGGCACAGGTGGGTGGCGCTGGTGGGCACAGGTGGGTGGGCACAGGTGGGTGGCACTGCTGGGCACATGTAGGTGGCACTGCTGGGCACAGGTAGGTGGCACTGCAGAGTGGCACAGGTGGGGGCACTGCTGGGCACAGGTGGGGGCACTGCTGGGCACAGGTGGGGGCACCGCTGGGAATGGGTGGGCGGGGCTAGTGGGCGCACAGCTGATCGGAACTTGCGGGGGTCACTGCTGGGCACCGATCATCAGGGCACTGATCATCAGTGCCCTGATGATCGGTGCCGATCCCCGCTCTGACAACTGCCGGTTCTCGGCAGTACTTTCCTCACGATCTGACAGCGTGAGGAAAGTGCAGCCGAGAACCGGCACTTGCATTTTCCTGTGATCAGCGTGTCATTGGACACCGCTGATCACGTGGTAAAAGGCCGGTGGGATCGGCCTTTCACCACATCTCGTGATCAGCTGTGTCCGTAGGACACAGCGATCACGGAGATCGCCGGGTGCGCGCCCCCTGGGGCGCGCAGGAGAGCGCGTTCTGGGAGGACGTCATATGACGTCCACTCAGAACTGGCCGGCCGCGGTGAAGCCGTCATTCGGCTATGCGCGGTCGGCAAGTGGTTAAACATACACCGACCACATTCCTGAGGGAGGGGGGCAATTGGAGGAGGGAAGCTGATTATGGGAGTGAGAGATAATACAGCATGGAAGATTCTTAACAAGATGGAGGACTGCGTCCATCTCTGTGTGCACGATTGCTACAACAGGGTCCTTGCAGAGTCTTCCCAGGTGGTTCTTCCAGTGGTATACAGCAGCAGCAGGGATGACCAGATTGGTGAGCTACGCTCGCAGGGTTTCAAGGGGTGTTCACACATGTGGAACCTTAAGTGGCAACAGGAAGTGATGCATTCCTGCTCGGGATTCCTGGGTGTTATGAAGCCTAAAACCACCAGGTTCCCAATGGCCAGTGATATTTTTCCCAGTTGGGAATTTCCTGGCTGACGGGTGAAAGTGAGCAAAGGCGTGGGGATGACCATATTTGGTGAATAATGTCAAAGGAACCCTGTATTTTATTCAATTCTGGCATTAAGAAAAGCTGACTATGCTATAGCAGGCTTAGTCCCAGCTATGAATGAAGCCAGGAATGGCTGAAATGCCTCTGTGTGGATGTCTTACCTCATATATGATTATTATTTATTTATTTCAGGTACTTGTATAGCGCCGTCAATTTACGCAGCGCTTTACATATATATTGTACATTCACATCAGTCCCTAACCCTCAAGGGGCGTACAATCTAAAGTCCCTAATTTACATTCATACATACACATACTAGGGCCAATTTAGAAAGGATCCAATTAACCTACCAGCATGTCTTTGGAGTGCTGGAGTAAACCGGAGAAAACCCACACAGGCACAGGGAGAACATGCAAACTCCAGGCAGGTGGTGCCGTGGCTGGGATTCGAACCAACGACCCTAGTACTGCCAGGCAGAAGTGCTAACCATTTATCCACTGTGCTGCCCAGTTATTATTAAAATAACCATGGATTCAAATTGAGTTTTGGCTTTTTGAAATCATAAATTGGCACAGTAAAGAACAGGTATGGCTGGAGACATGAACTCAGGTGACCACTTTTCATTCAAACCTGAATTGGTAGCAGAAGGCAATAGGTGTGCACTTATAGATCTAAGTTAAAGGAGCCAGCTGGGCAATGCTAGAGCTTTTGGATCTGTGGAGAGAAAGGTGAATGTTTTTTCACTGCTGCTATTGTAGTTGAGTACATCCCAGTTCTCTTTGTGTGTACCACCTGCTCACTACCCCCACCCCCAGCTGTGTTATTGTCGAGGGGTGTGCCAGGCCATGTGCATTTCTGCCAACTCTCTCCTCTCATTTCTGTGTGTAGCAGGCTGCACACCTCAGTATGTGCTCGATCCCCTGGTCAGGCCCCCCCACCAATTCCAATAAGGGGCTAGTGTGGAACAGCTGCTAAGGATCATAGGATGTGTAATCCTTAAAGGGGCGCAGTACAATACAAGCATATGGAGGCTATGGACTGCAGAACTACAATACCCAGGATTCCCTGGGCTAATAGGAGAGGTGAGTGTCTTTCCTGAGCAAAAATTAACAAATCTGGGGCAGACCAGTGCAGGGTAAGGAACAAAGCAGAGCTAAGGCTGGGTCTGTGCATGGCATCAGAAAGGACAGTCCTGCGTGGAGGTTGGGTGCTTGTGCTGTGTTCATGGAAGGACTGAGCTGTGGAGAAGTCTTTTGTCGAACTCAGACAAGAGCTGGAAAGACCTGTTACTATGCCTGTGAGAAATTGAGCACTGGGAGAGATTTGATCGTGAGGACCTGTTTGTGAACACTGAGATACCAAGGCCTGATTCCAGAGAACAACTGACTTCCAAATATTCTGGACCAGATCTGTTGCACACTGGGACTGGTGAGCATATTTAACCCTTTGCTGCCCACAGTTAATGCCAATGCCATCCAGTGCACACTCTTAAAGGGACAGCTGCATGTAAATCACTTACAGAAGGGCCCCAACAATAGCTGGCCAATACTGACAATTAGGCGCCTGGTACTTTAGACACCACCAGCGGCACCCCTTATTTAGGAACATGTACACACACCCACTAAAGGGCTATATGCAGAGAGTGCACTCAGGGACACTTTTTGAACAGTCATTGCCAAGAGTTAGAGTGAGGTTTCTTTTATGCCATTCATGCTTTCACAGTTAACGCTATTCTTACTGCCACTGTGTGGACTAGTGTAATGGGGATTAGCCTTCTTGCTGCAGAAGCTAATGATCGTAAATGAGGCTAACCTGCCTGTGAGTTAACCTAACGTATTTTATTGTCTGGTATATTTGTTCTATGCATTGCATTTGCTTACCCTTGAATAATGCATTTATCATAATAATTCCTATGTTGCTTGTGGTCTGTTTTCTGTGTACTATCATGGAGTGGTATGTGACAGGAGTCACTCTGGGTGGGGGGCCCATGGAACACAGCCCACTTTGGACAGGTGGGAAGATCCCTGTCTCAGCTCCCCATATCCGTAATATGTGTAAGTCACTCTGTGCCTGTTAGGGGTACAGGGTGATCTGTCCTAATATTGGGGTGGGGGTTGTTGATTGTTTAATGCCATGTGGTTGCATCCCATTGTTCTATTGTGTGTCTTGCTTTGGAGCAAACTATTATGGGATGTATGTGTTTGTGTATTGCTTGGTGGGGGGTGTTTTCAGCAGCCCTCCCTCCTGATGGGACTGTATGTTGGTGTGTCTCTTGTTACTAAAGGTAGATTGCCTTGCCCTGGTCATTATGCAGGGAGTGGGGGTTGTTCCCTTGAATGTATATATCTTGTATCTGTGTTTAAAATAAAGTAGTTATTTCCTGGTTTACTTCAAGATTGTTGTCATCTAGTCTTGTATGGTCTGCTGTGGTGTCGGTGTTCGGACAGGGAAGCGGTATCCTAATGGAAGTACCCAAGTGCAGTCTGGGGACAGTTCCATTACATTGGTGGCAAGCAGTGGGATTGTGCTTCTTGGCTGTGAACATGTCCAAACCACCACCAGGATTCAAGATTAGGAAAGTCGACATCGGTCACCCCACTGGAGATATGGACCTGTCATCAGAGTTCCCGGGGCTGCTGCTGACCGTTCTTGCAACGTACCCCAAGACTGTGTCTGCGGATGAGTACCTGGAGCTCAGGCAGCAGATTCGGGTGGTGCTTTGGAGTGGAGCCCTCCAGGTTGCTGGTATGTACAAGGGCAAGTGCTATCCAACCCCAGGGGAATGGGCCAGGGACCATCAGAAGTTACAGATGCCATTCCTGGGAGAGCGACCCCAGAAGTTGACTGAGTTGGACAGGTTGGTCCAGCAGAAGATAGAGCTGGAAAACCGATATCAGGCTCTGCAATGGTATGCAGAGCAGAAATATTTAGGGGTGACAACAGAATGCTCTCCGGAGAGATATGACTTTGGTGTCCCTAGATTGCTGTGGGAGAGCCTTACAGATCATTTTGTGTTTGGCGATGAAGGAGAACCTACCCTTGAGGACCTGCGAGAAATCAGAGAGGCTGTGTTCAGTCTCACAGGGGTCTCAGAGCTTGAACCAGATCTGGAATACCTGCTGATGAAAGAACAGCATCTGGAAAGGGCATACAGAGAACTGCTAAACAATGTTTAGCAGCATGCCCAAGAATCGGCAGTGGAAATTCCAGAGACTGGGGATTAGATAGACTTCTCTGCTGAGGAAAAACAACCTGGTGAGCCTCCAGCAGAAGAGCTGACAACAGGGCCAAACATTACTGATCTCTGCCCAGCAATGGTAACATCTTCTATGTTCCACGGACAGGAGATGGGGCACCCCTATCCCCAGACACCAGTTCCAGAGACTGGGGATTTGATTGACTTTTCTGCTGAGGAGGAACCAGCTGGCGCACCTCCAGCAGAGAAGCTGACATCAGGGCATGGCGTTGTTGACCTCTGCCCACAACAATCAACACAGCAGGAGCTTCAGGAAGAGGATGCAATCGGCACCTCACAACTGAAGCTTGAGCTAATGTCCGTGGATGGGACTTCGGTCTCCACTGACACAACCCCAGAAAAGGGTCTGGCATTGGGAAAGGAGGATGTCAGCCTTACTTTGTGAACACTGGGGGATGTCCATCAAGTCAAAGTGGATGAGACTACAGTCTCCACCTGGATACCCCAGGGATGCTTGGCAGTCGGCCCAGATCCCCAACAGCATGATGGAGTTGGCCCAGCCACACTGTCTTCTCTCCAGTGGCTGAGAGGACTTCAGGGAGAAGGATCAGCCCGTACTTCTCCCCAGCGGCAGGTTTGTTCTATGAGAGAGGCAAAGGTTGGCTGGGTGAGTAATGCTTTGTGTGGGACAATTTTTTTGGGATACTGTGTGGGTGCTGGCATTGGGGGACTGGAAATACAGACTAACTTTGGGGTCCACCCGTCTGGGGTTTCCTCCTGCATTAGTCTCCTGCCGAAAGGGGAGATATGTGACGGGAGTCACTTTGGGTGGGGGGCCCATGGAACACAGCCCACTTTGGAGAGGTGAGGAGACCCCTGTCTCAGCTCCTCATATCCCTATTATGTGTAAGTCACCCTGTACCTGTTAGGGGTACAGGGTGATCTGTCCTAATATTGGGGTGGGGGGTTGTTGATTGTTTAATGCCATGTGTTGCATCCCATTGTTCTATTGTGTGTCTTGCTTGGGAGCAAACGATTATGGGATGTATGTGTTTGTGTATTGGCTTGGTGGAGTGGGGGGTGTTTCCAGCAGCCCTCCCTCCTGATGGGACTCTCTGTTGGTGTGTCTCTTGTTACTAAAGGTAGATTGCCCTGCCCTCTGTCATTATGCAGGGAGGGGGGGTTGTTCCCTTGAATGTGTATATCTTGTATCTGTGTTAAAATAAAGTAGTCTATTTCCTGGTTTACTTCAAGACTGGTGTCGTCTAGTCTTGTATGGTCTGCTGTGGTGTCTGTGGTCGGTGTTCGGACAGGGAAGTGGTATCCTAACGGAAATACCCAAGCGCAGTCTGGGGACAGTTCCATTTCATGGTAGAATATTAATTCTTAAGCTACACAGGTGTGAGTATCCAGGTGTGTCAGTGGGGTCTGAACAGTTTGAAGAGCCGTGGCAGAGAACAGAGGACCCATCAGTGCTGCACCATTAAATGGTGAAGCTTACTGTGTCCAATTTTCATGCAAGACATTTTTATTTCCTTGTATTTGGCACAGCATGTGAGAACACAATCTTGTGTGAAAAAGTAAAAACGATGGCCGGATCATGTTTGACATGAGGAGTATTTAGCTTACCAATTTGTATTCCCAATAGAAAAAAATTGATGGGCCTAGAACTTGAGTGAAGCTACAATGACAAATATTACATTTGCAGCATTCAGACATGTGAAATGTACATGGCTTCATAGGAAAAACAGAAGGGATGAAAAAACAGTAAAAAAAACAATAGCATTTAACCCCAGGGCTTAGTCCATGGCTAAAAATGGGGGACTGAGCAAACATTGGGCACCAGTCACTTTCTGTCTTTTAAGAGATTTTATTTCTTATCACACAAGAAGGGAAGGATAGGGCCTCACATGCCCTGAGCAACACTTAGGCTAAGTTCACATCTAGTATCTTGTGAACACTTTTTGTGCATTCTCGTGCTACATGCATAGGCAGCCTATTGATATCAATGGGCTGCCCTATGTGCAACAAATGGTCCAAAGAAGCTCCTGCACTTTTTGGGGTGTTGCACATTTTTTAACTATCCTGTATTCTGTATCTTTGGTGTGCTTTCAGAAACCGCAGCACAGCAGTGTGAAATCAACCTTCGTAGTAAAATTAAACTTTTATGAGTGCGCATGCACGGGATCTCCGGCGCACATATGCACGCCTGAGGCTCTGCTGTGGACCGGGACAAGCGGCCATACTGACAGGGCTCCCGGCCCCCTTGAGCTTTTCAAACCCCCCCCCCCCCCCCCCCCCGCAGCCTTAACAACATAAGCGGCATCCCCCGCGACCCGGCACAATGGTCCAGGGACCTGCGAAGCACCAGGGCCAAATGAGACCCATTAAGGAAGCCCTGGCTCGGGCCTCCACAAAGATGGACGCCAGCTCCACTACATCAGGGAAGCAGGCACTCTCTCTGTCCATGTCCTTCACAGAGCTGCAGCCAGATCCAGACCACAGCAGCTCAGAGGGTGAGTCTGATAACAGCACAGTTAAAGGGACACTAAATCTATTACCTATGACAGACCCCTCTAACCCTAGTCCTGACCCAGTGCAACATGAACAGTTTGAAAAAATGCTGCACAGAGTTTTAAAGCAGACCTCCGACCATATTACTGGCAAACTTTCTAAAGACATACGTGACCTGGGTGTCCGCACAGCTGAGCTGGACGCAGAAGTTCACACTTATTCAGACGAACTCGCGGTGATGCGTGACGAAAACGCTTCAGTCCCGCCTTGAGGATTTCGAAAACAGGGCCCGCCGTTCTAACATCTGAATCCGTGCACTCCCTGAAACAACCGCCTTACCACAAGAGCTCTCTTCTTCAATCCCGATTGAACGTCTGGAGCTGGACAGGGTTCATCGTGCTCTAGCCCCACGCAGACCAAACAGCTCGCCCCGAGACATTATTGCAAAATTCTATGATTTCCGCACCAAAGAACAGATTCTCCAAGTGGCTCTGAATGCTGATACCCTCACCTTCCAAGGCCAATTGTTTCATGACCTCTGTCCGGCCACCATCGCTAAACGCAGAGCCATGAAGCCCCACCTGCAACTCCTTCACCAGCACGGCATCACCTACCGCTGGAGCTTTCCTTTTGCGGTGCGCTTTTCCTACCAGTCCCGTGACTATACCTGCAGGTCCTCCGAGGAAATACTTGACACACTCCGCCACCTTCAACTCCACCCACCCCCAGAGGCTCCAGAAGGATCACGCAGAAGATCTGCCTCCTGCTCACCCCAGAAAACCCACCACTCCATTTCAGCAACAGGTCAACCCGCCACGCATAAACATGGGCACTTCATCTCTCCAGCACCCGCTCAAGACACCATGGACTGAACCCTGCTCTAGCCATCTTTATCTCCTCAGTTCAGTTCACGCACCTGAAAGTCTTTGGGACTTGACCCTCTTGATTTTTCACCCGCACCCCATTGTGGACATCAGTTCCCTCCTTCAACCATCACCAGCTGATCATACTTTTGACTCTCCCCACGAAGAGACCTTGTCCTCACCTATCCCCTTACTGCTAATCCCTTTCCCCCTTTTACTATCAATTGGCCTGGTGGTGTTCCTCTCCATCCCACCGACCCACACTGGGTCCTTCCCTTGATCCTGTGCTCCTAATGTTATCACATATGACCGCACAGGTCGTTTTGTTTCCTAAATCCCATGTTATCTTTAAGTTGTAAATTGTTTGTTAACCTTGCTACTTCCCTCCTTAGGTCACCTGAGCTGATGACTATGTTTGTGGAAGTCTCCCATTACTGTTTAAGAGATCTGGACTCTAACCATGCCTGCCTTCTATTCCTATCCTTGCACCACCTCCCTTTTTTTTTGGTGCATTGTTTTCTGGCACCGTTGTCTGTCCAGACCCTCCCTTTACTGCCCTGGCAGCCTCAGATACCATTTTTTAAATTTGGTACCTGTTTGTATTTTTTATCATTCGCTGCTTGTCCTCTTTGCCTGTCACTGCGTACTCCCCTCAGCTTATGTGGTGCATCTTTTTTGCACCATCTGGGCTGTTCCTGACCCCTCGGACTGTCCAAATTACTTTAGTCATGGGGGCCAGGTTGTTGTCCTCAGTTACTCCTCTTTCTCTCTTTTCCTTCACTTATTCCGACTATTGTTCCTACTTTTCTTTATTCCTTACGTGTGACTCCCTCCCTTCCCCTTTCCCCATGCCCCCTCTCCCTGGGCCCGCCTCCCCAGTGCTCCGCTTTGGTTCAACTTTCCTTTAGCAGTTTCCCTATTTTCGCAATGGGACCTCTAAACATTCTTTCCCTGAACATTCAGGGTTAGAATATCCCTCAAAAGCAAAACAAAGCCTTCCGATTCTTTGCGTCCCAGAAAGCACACATCATATGCTTACAGGAAACCCACTTCACCCCCGCTTCCACACCTAATTTTTTGGTCCTCTCTACCCGCAAACCTTCACCGCCTCCGCAAAAACTAAGTGTAGAGGAGTCCTCATTGCCTTCCATCGCACAGCCCCCTTCATACTTCACACTCAATTTGAAGATCCGGAAGGTCGTTACCTTATCCTATCGGGTTTGCTCCTAGATACCTTAGTTAAAATTGTCTCCTACTATGCCCCCGATCAAGATCCTCTCCCACCTGTTGACTACCATAGATCATCACAAGCGCGGTACTCTACTTATCTGTGGGGACTCCAATCTCAATGTATACCCATTTCTGGACAAATCTCCACAGCCACCCCTCCCTCCAGCCACCTCACGTTCTTTCTTACAACTTCTTAATTGCCATTCCTTGATAGATTCCTGGAGAGAACTCCACCTTGTAAAACGTAGATACACCCACTACTCCTACCCTCATAAATCTTTCTCGCACATTGACCATATATTTGTAACAGTCAGCACCTCCTCCAGACTTTTATACTCTGATATTCTCCCCGTCCCTTGGTCCGATCATTGTGCAGTCGTTACGTCCAGGGGCGGACTGACCATTTGGAAACTCGGCCACTGCCCGAGGGCCCGGAGTCAGTAGGGGGCCCCATAAGATGCCCCTGGTACCTTTTTTCATAGGCTTTTTTGAGTTTGGGCAAAGGCACAGGGGCCCCATAATCCCCTATTGCCCGGGGGCCCCATGAGTTGTCAGTCCGCCCCTGGTTACGTCCCTTTCTTCCCTATCCCCTCTAACCTCTAATAGTACATGGGTGATCAACAACAACTTACTTTCCCATCCTCAACATTGTCTTGACCTTGAGAATGCACTCAAGGAATCTTTAGCTCTAAACACTACCCCAGATATCTCCCCTCTTCTTTTATGGGAAGTGCATAGGCCCGTTCTCCGTGGGCTTTGTATTAGCAAATCGTCTTTCCTTCACAAAGAAAAACAACAAACTCGTTTACGCCTTGAGGCGGCCTATAATCAGTCTCACCTTTTATTTCAGACCAACCCTTCCCCTTCTCACCGCAAAACTTTGGAACGAGCTCGTGTCGAACTCGACCTCTTCCTGACTGACCAAGCTGAACTTTCTCTACTCAGGGCATGCCATAAATATTATAATAAGGCTAATAAACCAGATAGTTTTTTAGCTCTTTTTCTTCGTAGATTAGACCATGCCACCAAACCCATCCATCTTAAGCTCTCCAATGGAGTTTATACTAGCAACCCTATCCTCATACTCCTTATTTTCCGTAAACACTTGGCCGCACTTTGCTCCCAGACTGAGCCCTTCGACCAATCCCGAGCCGACAATCTTCTCCCCCACCTTCCTTTTCTGACCTTGGCCGCCCAGCACCTCGAAATACTGGAGAAACCAATCTCGGATTTCAAGGTTCTGTCCGCAATTAAGGAACTCAAGCCCTGAAAATGTCCAGGCCGAGACGGCTTTTCAGCCTCTTACTACAAGAAATTCGCTCATCTACTTTCTCCTGTTCTTACTAAAGCCTTTAACGCCATCCTTTCCGGCCATTTATTTACCTCAGAGACAGTATCTGCTATCATCTAGATGATACCAAAACCACACTCTGATGACTCTGCCTGGTCTAATTTCAGACCGATCTCCCTTCTCAATATTGACATCAAACTCCTTGCCAAAATTCTCTCCACTCGTTTAAACCCCATTATAGGCTCTCTTATCCATAACGACCAGACTGGTTTTATTCCCTTTCGACAAGCAGGGGACAATATATGACGTGCAGCTCTTCTTTCTCACCTTGCATGCACACAGAACATCCCTTCCTGTTTCTTATCCCTAGATATTAAAAAAGCCTTTGATACTGTTTCCTGGCCTTTCCTCCACTATATCTTACGCTGATAGGGCTTTGGCCCTCATTTCCTGACCTGGATCTCCTCACTCTACTGCAACCCTTCCGCCCAAGTTCGATATATGGGTCACAAATCGGCCTCTTTCCCAATAGCTCGTGGTACCCATCAGGGATGTCCGCTCTCACCACTCCTCTTCGCCCTTGTAATCGAACCCTTAGCCCTTCTGATTCGGGCAGACTCTGATATTCGTGGCCTAGAGGCTGGCGGGTCCCATCACAAACTCTGTTTATTCGCAGACGATGTACTACTCTTTTTGACCTCCCCTCTCACCTCCGCTCCGCCACTACTTCAGCTCCTCCATGACTTTGGCACCATTTCTGGTCTCCAAGTTAATCCCCAAAAATCTACAGTCCTGAACATTTCCCCCCAAGATTCTCTCCATCTTCAGCAAGTTCGCCCCTTCTCCTGGTTCCATCATGCTATTCCTTATTTAGGAATCAAGCTTGACGGCGTCTCTGTCTGATCCATACTCAGCTAAGTACCTCCCAATGCTCGCCCACCTCACTAGTTTAATGCACAACTGGTCCTCTCTCCCCCTGGCTTGGCTAGGTAGGATAACGGTGGTTAAAATGTCTATTCTACCCAAGATTCTCTATCTCTTCCGAGTTCTTCCCATACCTGTCCTGGCACACTTTCTCCACGCGCTTCAATGTCGAGCTCACTCATACATTTGGGGCTCAATTCGTCCCCGAGTCCCCCGCTCCACTATCCACCTACCAAAATTAAAAGGAGGTCTAGGACACCCGAATTTCGCAAAACATTACGAAATGGCCCGCCTTGCCCAATTGCCAAAGTACCATGCATCTTCTGAATTCCCTCAATGGCTAATCTTGGAGTCAATTGATATTGATTCCCTCTCGTTAGCTAACCTACTTTGGCTTCACCCTTCCGATCGTCGCAGGGTCCGGAATCCAATAACCTCCCATTTTGTAGCACTCTGGGACAAACTCAAACCCCAATATCCCCTCCAATCGCCCCGCAACCCTCTTCTATCCCATCTTCTCAACCCAGCTTTCCCCCCAGCTTGGTCCACTCCTCGCTCCTTTCATCTCTGGTCTTTTGCTAATCTCTTACGAGCCCACCATTTTTTGACTAACTCCGGGTTTCGTTCCTTCCCATCCCTCTGTGAATCTCACTCTCTCCCTGCGTCAGAAATTTTCCGCTACCTCCAACATTTCTATTCCCCTCTCTCCACTACCCCATGCTCTGTTAGATCAATGACCCCCTTTGAAAGTGCATGTAAAAAAGATCCTCATAGACGTGGCCTTATAAATTTCTTTATGCTCAACTCTCGACCCCCATACCTTCCTCTTGCCCCTCATATGTCACCAGATGGGAGAGGGACCTAGCCTCACAGCTGAGCCCTGAAGATTGGGATCATATTTGGCAGGCAACCAAATCCTCTTCGCAAGATGTAGTGGCAGTCGAGACAAACTATAAGTTCTTATCCCGATGGTATTTGGTTCCGGCTAGGGTTGCTAAATTTACACCTGGGTACTCCCCCGACTGTTTTCGTGGCTGTGCGGTGAATGGTACATACCTCTACATTTGGTGGTCCTGCCCAATAGCCCACTCTTTCTGGGAAGATATTTTCCGCATATTATCCACCCTTTTTTAAAAGCTTTTTGTGCCAACTCCAGAATTTGCCCTACTCAACCATCGCCCCCCCTCTATTTCTAACACCCAGTTTAAGCTTTTTTTTGCAAAGTACAACCTCCGCTAAGCAAATCATTGCGAAATCCTGGAAGACTCCCTCGCTTAGTGTACAGGCGGTCCGGAACAAGGTGACGCAATCAATGATACACGCTAAAATAGAGGTCACTGACACAATCTCCAAATTCTTATTGACCTGCTCCCCCTGGGTTGACCACTTCCTTAGCGCATCCCTTCCTCGATAGATGCTTTGGAGCACTGGTCCAGTCCCGCTCTCCCCCCCCCCATCTTGGTAGTCACACGCCCTATCCGTCCCCCTTTCTCTGCCCCCCTTTTTCTACTATTCTCTACACCTTTCGCTTCCTTCTTTATTTCTTCCCGTTCTCTCACTTTGGTTATTTTATTCAGTGCATACAGTTGTTGCAATCATACAGTTGCTTAAAGGCCCTGAGCCTCATATTTACCTACTCGCTACATATGGTACTACTTGCAGTACTTCACTGTATGTAATTTATCTCTGTAACCCAATAAAATGTTTGAACAAGAAAAATTAAACTTTTATTTAATAACATCTGCCCAAGGACTAACATGATTGGATATCTCAAACTCAGAGAATCCACTTCTAGCATGTATAACAAAATAGAGTATCTATCAAATCCATAAAAATCTTCGATTGTAAGCTCCAAGGAGCAGGGCCCTCCTAGCCCTCTTGTATTGAACTGTATCATTCCTGTATTGTTTCCCGTTATATTGTAAAGCACTGAGCAAACTGTTGGTGTTATATAAATCCTTTATAATAATAATAATAACAGTAACAAAGCTCAAGGCTCTGTTTAGATCTCTGTGGTGCAGGAATAAAAAGAACAATTGTTAACAATGGATAGTGTGTTGCGGAGCCATTATTTCCTAATGGCATCCCAGCTCACCTAGCCACTGTATGTGTGCTGCATCACACTAAAACTACTATATTGTGATGCAGCATGATTTCATAATAGTGTCATGCACTTCTTTGGTGCGATTTAAATGCGATAGGCATCCCATTCAAATAATCAGGCTGACTTTTAGCAATGCACGGTAACTCATGTCAAAATACAGTGACCCAATGGGAATCAGACTTTTTTAGAACAGGTAATACACAGTTAGTGGTGATGGGAGGGGGATGAGCTAGCTGTCTTCCCTCACACTAGAATGCCAATTCAGTCACAATGAAGCAGTGGACATTACAACATCATTTGTTTGCTTATGACAGTTTTGTTCATAGTGGTGAGTATATCACAGCAATAGATGGACAATTTCAAGCAAAGGATTGAAAGCTGCATTCAAGAGGATGGTTGTCATCTAAATTACATTATTTTTCATAACTGAGTAAGTAACTCAAATGGCATGTCTTAACCTGTTTTTGTAAAAATAAAAACATTTCATGTTGAAAATCTACGGAGTACTGTTTCTTTCAAAACCGTCTGACTCCCGTTGGTCATCTTGTATAAGCAACGCACATTGCGCAAATGTGATCCCAGCCTTTAATATTACTCAACATTATATCTTTTATTGGTAATATGTAACAGTTAGTAATTGAGATATAAAAAATAATTCGAGAAAAAAGAAGTTGATAAAGAAAAAGCCCTAAAGTTTCAGAACAACCAAGCAAAATACAAACGTGTGGATTTACTAAAGGCACATAGTCCATTCACTTATTCATTATGCACACTCTCAGCTGTCGTTGGTGTATCTCACAAACTATTGAAAACAATCCACTGTCCCCTGGAAGTGAAAATTAAAGTAGAACTAGGCAAATCTTTTTTTTTTTTTTATTTTGGGCAGAGCAAGGCAGAGTTATAACCCAGATTTTTTTTCACCACCTGTACCCCATTGAGGAGATTTCCCTTCCTGTCTTCTTCCTGATTTCCCCTTTATTACTTTTCTGCAGACAACCCAAAATGTGGGATTTTCTTTTACTTTCACTTTCAATAATAATGATAAACAGGACAAATAGAGAGGATGAATCTCCTTAACGAGGGCACAGAAAGCAATAAACCTAATAGGGGTTTTAATATCTCTCCACTATCCAAAAAATAAAGATTTGCTTTAGTTGTACTTTAAAATTAGTATATTTGTGCGTAACAAACCATTGTAAAAATATCATGTGACATAAAAAAACAGATCTACTACAGTTTTATTCTCTAAGGTCTCTGCTTTCAGAAAATATATAATATTTGGGGGGTTTAAAGTGTTACTAAACCAACAACAGTAAAATCAGTCTGTATATGCTTGTTATACTCACTGTGGAACCCTAGGGGTTAATCCTCTGCATTGTGTAAAAAGGCTGTTTGATCCTTTCTTCTCTGCCCCTCCTCTTGTTGAAATGACCACCTGATACAGACTGAACCCATGGTCACATGCAAATGCTCAGTTGTGAGTATTGTGAGAGGCTTTTTTTTTTTCTTGGGAGGGTGCATGTGATCAGCACAGGGCCAATCAGCACTGTCCAGACAGAGGGTCAGAGGTTTCACATCCTCCTAGAGCAGAAAGAAAACTCCTACATGCTTTAACCAGTGCTCTGCTGAAGTCACAAGACTGCTCTAACTGCTGATGAGGGTATTTAGCAGTTTATATTTACTAAAATACATGTATTTCCATGTTCTGTGGGAGACCAGATATAATGAATGCAGGGTCCTGGGTTTACTGACACTTTAATGAATCTTTCTGGCTTAAAATAATTTTTTGAACATGTGTGCAAAAAAACAGATCTGGCAGCAAATGGAGCCCCACCACCATACGAATCGAGCATTTCAATACACTTCATTACTCACAGTGAAAAGGGAAAACCTGCCGGACTCCTTAAGGCAGACCTACTTAAAAATTAAAGCACCCCTCTCCCCTTTCTTCCCCCCTCTAACAATTTTGTGGGGTATTTTTTGGATTGGGTATGGGCTCCCACTTGGCCTACCCCCTTGCCTGCAGGCTTGTGGAATACAGCACACATCCCAGGAGGTTGCAGGACCAGTCTCACATCGTTGCTGTGCCTTGCACATGTGCAGTAGTATAGCACCCTTCTAGAATGCTAGTTATTAGGTAAATTTAGTTGGCTCCTCTGTAGGCAGAGGAGCAAGGGGTTGATTGGTTAAGGCTGCTGATGGTTTCACAGGCTGCTGCTCTGCTACTTCCCCCTGTATTCTAGAACCATCTAGGCTTTTCCAGAACATAGCGGGCAGGAGGGCAGAGAAAGATGACTATTTAGGCACCTATGCAAGTTTGGTTGATGAATTTTCCTGTGCGGTTTTGCTTTTTTTACAAGCACTTTGTTGACGCTTTTTAATGCATTTTGCTTTTTAGAAGGTGTCTGTTGACTTGTGCTAGTGTAAATATACATTCCAGAGTCCAGCCAAGTGGAGACTCCTGTAGTGGGGCCTTGCCCTCCTGGGCAGAATGAGCAAGCCACAAAGCAAAGAGTTAGGCTTAGTTGGGGGACCTGAAAAAAGAGAGTTCCCAGGAATCCAGCAGCTCACATGAGGAAGCTGAAAAAGAAGCTGTGGGACAGAGCCCAAGTTGTCCTGGTGGCTAAGCGAATCTGCTTTCCCTCACAAAGAAAGAGTCTGGTGGATATCGTAAGTAGACAACCAATGATCCTGTGGCTGAGTGAGTACACAACTCCAGTGCTGCAAGAGTGACTGTTTAGTTATAGTGACTGCTATTTAGTTTGAGAAAAAGACAGGATCACAGAAAGCTGGAAAATTCTATGGTACTTGTTGCTAAAGTAAAGTACAGACTGAAGTGTGTCAGTACAGCCAAGCTGGGGTGCAATACTGTTCGGGTGTTGGAAAGGCACATCTAAATGAGTACAAGTTCTTTTTGTGGACAAGTGCAGCCAGAAAATTAGCAGTCCTCAGCCTGTTTAAGTTTTACTGTTCCGGGATATCCCATTCTCCCATTCCTATACAAATCCCATCGTTCCCCTGTGAGATGGAGAAACAGCTCTCATTGTTTGAACACTGCTTGTGTGCAGTAAATTATTGTGTGGAGTAAATTGATGTATTGACTGACATTCTGCAGTTTAGCCACAAGATGTCACTGTTTTTCTAACACAGGCTCAAACTGCATAGATATTTGTATATTCATAAGAGGTGAAGTTTTCACACAGAGAGTTGAGGAAACAGGAAGAGGAGACAGGAGCCATGTTCTGGAGAATGCTGAATGAAGGGGCCGTGTGAGCTGCAGCTGGGTGAAGCTGATGAGATTGCTGCCAGGAAGCTGATGAAATTTCTGCCAGGAAGCTGATAAGAGCAGAGGAACAACGCAGCATACACTGCAATATCGCAGGCCTTTCGGAGAGACATTTGTTCTGTTCAGAGTCACCAGCGGATGCAAAGCAGACCCGGGTCAGTAAGATCGTGCACATACCTCATTTCATTGTTGGCGCCTATAGACTGCGACAAGGCCTTTAGTTAGTTAGTTGTGGCCTGACGCAAACAGAGACCCTAAGTGTTGTTACTGATTATGGGAAGGACTCCACAACTTAAAGTGACATTTCACATTGGAGAGCTGATAAAATCCTACAAACTCAAGCCAGACTGGCGTTTTGCTCAGCAGGAATACTTAGGCATGTGCTACAGGACCAGTTATGGGAGGGGGAATACTGTAGATTTGTGTAAGATTGTAAGCTGTTGTGCTACACCGCAGGCTAGCCCATACCGTACACCCATACACTGATTCCTGCTCTTTTAGGGTAATAACAGGTAAGGTGTGCCCGCCAGTAGGTAAATTACTACACTTTCTACCTTCATCCATCAGAAGGCGCCGTGCTGTGCAGCACAAGGGTCTCATCCTTTGGGCTGGGTGTATGTAAATTTATTGTATGTTTCCAGCATTTGTGGTTGTGTTTATTTGCCACATCTAAGTAAAATTCTGTTGTGGCAAAAGCTGGTGTTGAGGTTGCTTTCCTCGTTCGTGACTTCACTGTATCCTGGGGAGCCCACCCCGGTACACGGCTTACACCCCAATAAGCCCAATTACCAGCAGCTCCTTCAAGGTTAGCTCTACAGTGGGAAGTCGACTGTGAGACTTCAGGAAGTCACAGCTAGCTCCCATATCCAACATACAGAACCAAAGCCTGTCTGGAATCGGCTCCAGGGAAGATGGCGCTTGACTCCACAGGCTGGTATATGTCTATTTCTTAAAAATCAGCAAATATAGTATTTATAGCTGTGATTTTTAATTTAAAAACAGTGAAGTTCCTCCTTAAAGTGTTACTAAACCCACAACAGTAAAATCGGTCTGTATATGCAGTAAAGCATGCTTGTTATACTCACTGTGGGACCTAGAGGGGTTAATCCTCTGCATTGTGTAAATAAGCTGTTTGATCCTGTCTTATCTGATGCTCCTCTTCTTCCAGTGTGCCCCTCTTATCTCCTGATAAGACATATAATGTGCAGTCACTCTGCACATTCTCAGTTTGGTGTGCATTGCTAGAGAGGTTTTTTTTTTCTGTTGGGAGCGTACATGTCATCAGCACAGGGCCAATCAGCACTGTCCAGACAGAGGTCAGGGGTCCTGCATCCTCCTACAGCAGAATGAAAACTCCTCCTACAAGCTCGGCTGGACATTGATAGAAGTCACAAAACTGCTATATACTGCTGATGAGAAAAGGAATTTAGCAGTTTATATTTACTAAAATAATTGCACTTCTATGTTCTGTGTACTGTGGGAGACCAGATATAGTGGATGCAGGGTCCTGGGTTTACTAACATTTAAGCTCTGACACACATTACCCAACTTCCTGGCTTACCTCATTGAGGTTACCACCTCCAGATACTGCAGGTTTTTTGTTTTCAATTTCTTATAATGCTGGGCATTCTCCATGTAACACCCTGCTAATAGGATGCAAGATGTTAAAATGAACACAAGATGGCAGTGTCCTGCAGAACAGTGGCATTCACACACTGTATAGCAGTCCCATGGAACTTGTATGCTGAATCGCAGAACTTTGCTAAGGAGCAATGTAGTAAAGAACTACATTTCCCAGAGTAGCTGTCGTGTGGGAGGGGGCATATATATATGAAAGCCCAGGAGACAAGACAGGAAGTGAGAGAGAATATCTGAATAATGGAGTGCACTGACTGTGGGAGGACCTGACCAAGCTATGGAAAGAGAGGAGGCAAGGAGAGTCTGCTGATCGCTGACCTTGCTGCATCGTGGAGAAAGTAAGTCTGCTAGCAGGTGACCAGACGGAATGCTACAGGTAGGACCAGAGAGTGTGTGGAGGCCTTATCGAAGGAGAAAGACAGACTGCCAAAATTCGCCAGATGCCATTCCTCGGTTAAAGGAGTCCCAAGCATTATCAAGGACAGGAAACACTAACACCTGCTCTACCTTTTGCTGTTTTCCTGCACACAGTTGCGGACTTTGTACCGAGTTATTAGAAGTTGCAGCCTAACTCCTTTAGCCGCTATTGTCTGACTACACTTAGCACAGCCTTATCATCATAACTGATAGCAGGACAGTGAGTCCAGAGGCCAAATCACCGCTGTGTCACCATCATCATCAATTCACTCTGCTAAGGAGGCCTTTTCCCTTGTAGCCCAGAGAAGAGTTGCTCCGTGCCAACAACCACTTTTACCAGATTGGCCACTTGTTGCTTTAGATTCGCTAGTGACTAGTGCATTAAAGGAACATTAAATCTGTAAAATTGCTGCTGACAGGGAGATTGTTATTTTTCCCTCTCTTTATTGCACTGTTCCTCAGAGAATTACAGTCCACCCTTCTCTTCACTGTGCACCAACTGGTCCCCATCATTCGCACAGAAGACTCAACGTTGCCTTTAACCACTTCAGGTCCAGACACTTTTGCCCCCCCCCCCCAGTCCAGGCCAATTTTCAGCTTTCAGCACTAGCACACTTTGAGTGACAATTACTAAGTCATGCAACACTGTACCCATAGGACATTTTTATCCTTTTTTTGAGACAGAGTTTTCTTTTGATGGTATTTGAGCACCATTAGGTTTTCTATTTTTTGCTATATAAATTAAAAAATACCAAACATTTGAAAAACAAACATTTTTGCTTAGTTTTTGTTAAAAAATTTTGCAAATAAATAATTTTTCTTCCCAAATTTAGGCCAAAATATATTCTGCTACACTTTTAGGGTAAAAATAACCCAACACAGTGTATATTATTTAGTCTGTGTGAAACCTGTAGAGTCTAAATCTATGGGATATATATTTGAAAATTGATCTTTTGAGAACCTAATATGCCGGATGCTGGTATGGCAGTGACCAGGATGCTGGTATGGGGTATGGCAGTGATTAGGACATTAGCATGAGGTATGGTAGGGATCAGGACGCTGGTATGGCAGTAGTCAGGGTGCTGGTATGGGGGTGATCAAGATGCTGGTATGGGGCATAGCGGTGATCAGAACGTGAGTATGGGGTATGACATTGACCATAAAGCTTGTATGGGGTTTGGTGGTGATTAGGATGCTGCTATGGGGTATGGCAGTGATCAGGACGCTGGTATGGGGTATGGCGGTGATCAGGATGCTGGTATGGCATATTGGTTGATCAGGATGCTGGTAGGGGGCATGACAGTAATCAGGATGCTGGTATGGGGTATGGCGGTGATCAGGGCACTAGTATGGTGTATGGTGGTGATAAGGGCGCTGATATGGTGTTTGGAGGTGATCAGAGTGCTGGTATGTCATATGGCGGTGATCAGGGTGGTATGGCATATGGCGGTGATCATGGCATTGGTTTGGGGTATGGCGGTGATCAGAACACTGGTATGGAGGTGATCAAGACATTGATATGGTGTGTGGGGGTGTTTATGTGCACACTCGGACAGGTGACAGGGGTTGGCTGCATGGTTTATTATGTATATATTTGTGCAGTGGTCAGAGACACAGGAGCACTAGTCAGGGACACTGGAGTGAGGGTTAGGGACTGATGTGAATGTACAATATATATGTAAAGCGCTGCGTAAATTGACGGCGCTATATAAGTACCTGAAATAAATAAATAATAAATAAACCTCTTACTGAGTTTACTTCAGTCTGTGTGTGAATTCACTTTTTGGTGGTGATTTATTTCATTTAAAAGTGTACTGAAGTGTCAGCAGGGGTTGGGCTTTCAGAGTGGGGTCCAGATCCACAGGGACCCAAAAACAATTTAGCAACTCCTAAGGGGGCAGTGCTACAATCAGAGCCAAGTCAAAGTAAGTTTTGTGTGACTCATTCTGAGAAAGGTGCCACAAGATGTTCACACTGTGCTTTAGGACAAAACTGCCTTTATGTGGTCCTCTCAAAAGTTTACAGGAATATTCACACTTTTGCATAGGGCATCATTTCTGTAGGAAGTGGGTTGCCTTGATTGTTTCTGTGTTCACCATGGGTGACAACAAAGACATCTAATCTCTGTTGTCTTATATCAGTCAGGAGGATGACGAGTGTATTTGTAAATGTATTTTCCCACAGAAACTAGTCCAACAGTTCTTTTCCAGAGAGATGCATTTAATCAGCTCAGAAACAATCCATAAAACAGAGGTACAGACAAGGCAAATGACAGGGTACTTAGATTATTCATGCAATCATCAGACACCTTCAGAGGACACACTTTCTCCTGTCACTAACTTTCTCCTGTCACAACTTAACCAAAAGAACCTTCCCTAATATACACATTCTCCCAACTCAATAAAATGACAAGCACTCTGATTGGCCACTTTTAGTAGGCCCTTTGATCTTCTGGGTGACAGGTAATGCCTTTTGACATTGGACAGCTGCAGTCAAATTCTAATCAAATCTCTCTCTCTCTCTCTCTCTCTCTCTCTCTCTCTCTCTCTCCCCTACTCTCTCCTACTCTCTCTCTCTCTCTCTCTCTCTCTCTCCTACTCTCTCCTACTCTCTCTCTCTCTCCTAAGATTTATTCAGATCTGGAATCTGAGCTTTAGTGTACTTCTTCAGAGCCACCACCTGGGCAACCAGCAGTCTATTAACCCCTTCCTGTGCCAACATACCCTACTGATCAACATTATCCTGCCCTGCTGCCCGGTTTTACAGATAAGTCTCCTTCTGTGTCAACATAGTCTGTTGCTGTCCGATAGTCTACTGCAGGCCTTTCTTAGCCTCTGGTTGTGCCCCTGAGACTTGGAATAATATCCCCCACTACAGTTTCAGTCATTTCACAGTCCACAGCAAATGGTGTACTGTTCCTTGAAATGCTGCAGGTACACAGCACTTTCAAATCATGATGCACCATTTCTTTAAATGTCATATTTAGTACAAAATGTACACAGTTTACAGAAAGACAGCTTATGCTTGTGGGGATCAAGCTGTTTTGACAGGGTAAGTTCAGTTCATTGTCCCTAATATTTTTCCATCCAGTGTAGAGCATTTTAGGGTGTCAGTCATTTCAGCAAGCTGTGTTTTGGGGTTCCCTGTCCTCTTTTCAGTGTCTCAAAACAAAATGTAGCACTACACTCGTAGTGCTGCTTTTATGTATATGGGTTCTTTCTGTAATTAGTGCAGGGCGGCCCGGCACACAGTTATCATCCATCCACTATGGCCTTTTGTACATTTATTGCTAGTAGAACTTGGGAAGAGGGAGATGGGAGTAAAATGGAACAGATTGCTAATGGAGGGCACTTCTATTTTGATAATAGCAGTAACACTAGTAATTCCAAAGGGAATGATAATCAGCAAGGACAGTGTTTATGTGCACAACTGAGGACCTTCCACCAAAAATGTAGCAAGTCATGGAAGATTGAGGTAGTCCACGTTCCATGGCCTGAGACCAAAAAAAGACTCCATCTCAAGAGAGGAAGCTTTAATCATGGGGAGCGTACATAGTCCATAAGCACAACACCAACAAAAAGTAAAGAACAAAGGGGCTTAGTGCACCTCAATTGGAACTGTTGCTATTTTCTTCGGTGTGCATTTTTGTACATAGTTGCCAAGAAATTGTCCTCAAGTTCTGCAGTTCCCTCTATACCCCTAGACCCCATCCAAGTTGTAACCCTTAAAAAAAAAAAAAAAAAAACCAGCTCAAGGACTGTTTACTGACTCTAAGGTGCAAAGTGTGGAAAATACATGTTGCCTGGCTGTGCAGAGCTCAAATCCAGCGGCCCCTGAGGGGGTAGTGCTACATATAAAATGCCTGTCACAAGGGCTGGCAGTCTGTGTGGTCATGAACCATCCATCATGAACCATGACCCATGTACCCAAGGGAGAGGACAGGGAGGATGAGCAGACGCCTCTGGTTTATTGTCAGACAGAACTGTCAAATTGCCAGCGCTTGTAAGCCCAAAAGTGCCATTGCAGTATCCATGACAACCTGTACTGCCGCATTGAGCTCATGTTCCCTCAGTTTGCACGCGCTTTGCTGCTCTGTGAGAGACACCAGTCCTGGTTTCACAGGCACTAGTAAATTTACAGCTTCGGTCCGTACTATGCCAGCTGTGAGAACACCCAGTCCAGATGTTTGACACGGTCCTCAATTGTCTTGGAGAATACGATCATATCATCGAGATAGATTAGTACAGTCTCGAAGTTGAAATCTCCCAGACATCTTTCCATTAAGCGTTGGAGGGTACTGGAGGCATTGCTGAGGCTAAAGTACATTTGGTTTTCTCTCTAGCCACTAAGGTGGAGAAGAACTTTGCTTGTTCCAATGCCATTAGGGACTCCTCTACTTGAGGCAGGAGGTAGGCATCCCTATGGGTGCAAGCATTAAGCTTACGATAGTCCACAAGGAACCGCAAACCACCATCTTTCTTGTGCACCAGGACAACAGGGACAGCCCAAGGACTGTGACTCTCATGGATCTATGGATCACTCCTCCCTGTAACATGTTCTTGAATTCTTGACATAGAGCTGGGGGAATGTGGCTGTACTGATCTTGGATGGGCAGTGCATCTCCTGTGTGAATTGGGCGATCAATGGTCTGGGTGAACCCATAATCTTCTGGAGTAGTGGCGAACACCAGAATATGTAAAGGTTGGAGTAGTCTCTGTTGGGGTAGGGGAAAATCTTTAAATGGGATGTACAGTTGTTATAGAAGTGAATTGTATTGAACTTCATCCCAGGATGCCATCGCTGTTTATAGGTGAGCACACATGGCTTTCACCACCAGATGGACCTCAGAAATGCAGTGGTGGGGGACTGCTTACAAGTGAGCAAGGATGGCATGTCTAGGTAGTGCAATGGGCGTATTGTTCAAGTTGATCGCCTTCACTAAGACTAGTCCCTAGTGGACCTTGGATAAGGTTTGGCCCACCAGCCACTCCTCCAGTGTCACTATATTCTTGTGCTGTTAAACCATGACAGTGGCTCCCTTTAGTTTCCAGTGGGCTGCAATGGGGAGGGCCCAAACTACCTCTTGTAGGGGTGCTAGTAATAACCTCTGTTTAGGGGGCATGAGTACCACCAATACCTATTTTTTATTTGCTGCTTTCCATTGGGCCTCAAAGGCCTGGAGAACTCTAAGCCATGCTGCTCAAAAGCCAAAGCTATGGGCTTGTCTTCCTGAGAACTCATACTTGGCTAGCAGGTGTGGTATGTCCAGGTCTTTAAATACATTTGTGCCCACCACAACAGACACTACTGGGTTTACAGGTCAGCGGGTCACCACCACTCCCTCTCGTTTCACCACCTGGTCTTCGATTTGGATCTTTATCCACCAGGATAGGCAGATTATTGGCAGCTCGGAGGTAAACTCAGTAAGGGTCTAGCTGTTCTCATGCACCATATCTTTGTACGTAGAAGTCATATTCCATAACAGTGACCTCAAGCGTGGGATTTACTGTCTGTTGATCAGGGCAGACACCACTGGAAGAGGGGCGCCCATTGCTTCCAGCCTGCTGGGACTTTAACGAGCTGGTCTCGAGGGTTGTCCCTCTGCCCCAGGAGAAACTAGTTTAAAGTGCGCCTGGAGGCGTTTTTGTACCCGGATCACCCACAGTTCCTTGAAATATATCCATACTGTCCAAACTGCCAGCATTTGCGGTCTTCCTCGAAGTCCCTGCGCAGCAGGTTCTCACCCCTCTGGGGTTGGGGAGAGTCATTTTTGTAGGAGGCTCTATCTTGTTTTAAAGCGGCTACATCTTGAGCCAACTCCCTCAGTGCAGATTGCAATGCTGACAGTGGTGAGGGTGCCAAGGCTTCTCCCCTTGTTGGAGACCAGTCCTCCTTCTGCATCCACTGTAAGGGACATATCTTGCCAACTGCCTTTAAGTGTGAGGAGGTGCAGCTTGGTGTGGGCATTAAATACACAGAATCCAGTTGCAGTAAAACTTGGAGCTTGTATTGAACAGAATGCCAAGGTTACAAACACCCTGGAGGGAGCACGCCACTGGGCAGATAACTCACAGTTCAATGTAGACAGATGTGGCTGAGGAGAGGTGCCGAAAGCATCTATTTCAGACGGCGAAGTGTTGCCTGGCCGGTCCAGTCCCAAGAGGGAAATAACCTTTCAGGACAGCAAGTCCCTAGCCTGTCCCTCCTCATCAGGAACCTTTCCCTACCGCTAGTTATTTTCCCTAAAAAGCAGGGTCTCTCACCTACACTAGCCACAAGCTAGAAGTGCGCCAAAACTCAGGGGTGGGGATCTTAATAGACCCTGCTAACCCAAGATGGCCACCGGTGGTCACATAGTTGCAACACAGCCAACCGGAATGCTGCTCCATAGACCCAGGAAGCCTTAAAAAAACAGTGTTTCCCTTGAATTTCCTCTCCAGACTGTGGTACCACTTAGACTGAGCATCACCTACAGTGGAGAAAACAGACCACACCTGTCTACATGTAAGCAGCCTTTAGGGTCCATTCACACCAGGTGTGGTGGGACTTTGTTGGGTGCCTATTACAAAGCAGTTTTACTGCACCCCCTCTGATAAAACTTTATGAAATGTTACCATGTGACGCTGCAATAAAGGTTGTTAAAAAATAAAAAAGGAAGTGAACAGTGCGATGCTCCAGGATTGGTGCATCAATACTGCACTCAGCTGGACCGTACCGCACATCAGTGGTGTGAATGGATTCTTAGTTCTGGCAGCACGAGTCTATAGATTCTCGCTGGTGGTTGCTATTGTGTGGCCATGTGAATGTAGCCTAAAACGTTTAGTAGCTGAATAGGGCAATTTTTATTTCAATTAATGTCTATACATCTGATCAAAAAGAGGAACAATTTAACCATTAGCCGCCCGGCCTATAGCCGTTTGGCGGCCGCAAAAATGCTTTAGCTTTCTGGGGTGTACGCCATTTGGCGTCCTCCCGCACATGCGCAGTTTGCGCGGTTGCAGAGCAGCGCAGCGGCGCAATCTGTCACCGGCCGTGTACCTTGGACACGGCCGATGACAGATCTGAGTATCGGCCCCCGTTTCCGGTACCATGTGACCTGCTGTGACCAATCACAGCAGGTCACATGACAGTTGTATACAATGGATGGCTTCATTCATGCCATCCATTGTATACTAGTGCCTAGCTGTGAATGGTCACAGCAGGTCACATGCACATGTCATGTGATTAGCTGTGGCCAAATCACAGCTAAGCACAAAAAAAAAAAAAACCCTGAATGAATCGATGTCATTCAGGTAAATGCTTGCTTATAGCAAAGTAATTCTTTGCTATAAGCAAATTGTGTAAAAAAAAAAAAAAAAAAAAATACTGATCATTTCTCCAAAGTAGTACAATGTTACTATGGTAACATTGTACTACTTTGGTCATAGTAAAATATGAAAAAAAAATCTTAAAAAAAATTTAAAAAAATGTAAAAAAAAATTAAAAATAATAAAAAAAAAATTTTTTTTTTTTTCATACTGTCACCAGTCAGTGTCCCTGTTCACTGCCATGCCAGTTATATGATGACGCTGTACTGCACTGGTGACAATATGTGAAAAAAAAAATAGTGAAAATAATTTTTTTAATTTTTTTCATTTTCCGAAAAATTATGACAAAAAAAATACAACTTCAAAAAACTCGCCATTCCTCTTATGAAGTA
Source organism: Staurois parvus (assembly GCF_062004578.1). Lineage (NCBI taxonomy): Eukaryota > Metazoa > Chordata > Amphibia > Anura > Ranidae > Staurois > Staurois parvus. Next base: position 14,227,650 of record NW_028317809.1, read on the forward strand.
CGTCGGACTGTCTGCTCTGCAAAAAGTGTTCATTTGGGGGATATCTGTACTGTTCTGACATTCTTGGACCTCAAGAAATTAGATTGGCTGTCAGTACTTCAGGATTGATCAATATTCAGATCTATACCATGGTTTGTGAACTCTATAACTTTCCTACAGACTAAATAATACATCCTAATTTGGGTTATTTTCACCAAAGACATGTAGCAGAATACATCTTGGCCTAAATTTATGAAGAACAATTATTTATTTGTAAACTTTTATAACAGAAACAAAGAAAAACGTGTTTTTTTTCAAAAATGTTGGTCTTTTTTTGTTAATTTAACAAAAAATAAAAACCCCAGTGGTGATTAAATACCACCAAAAGAAAGCTCTAGTTGTGTGAAGAAAATGATAAAATTTTAGTTTGGGTACAATGTTGTATGACCGCGCAATTGTCATTCAAAGTGTGAGAGCGCTGAAACCTGAAAACTGGCCTGGGCAGGAAGGTGTAAAATTGCCCGGTATTGAAACGGTTAAAAAAAGGAAACAGAGGGACAAAGTGATTTGTTTCCAAAAAGAGGAACAGTCCTTAAAAATGAAGAACAATTGTGAGCTTTGATATGAGTACAAAGTCCTGTGTTTCAGCTGGTTATCCCAGTTTTCCGCAGCCTGTACTACACAGGGTGGGGCAGGCAACATTTGTGTGAGCCTCCTCCCTTCACCTGCTCATGGACACGTGATCTACTCTGGTTCTATGTGTGCGTGCAACATACACACACAGCTTTCTCTATTCTTTTTCCTTCTCAGGTTTTGTTTATGAAAAATCTGTTGGTTTTTTTCAGCCCGTTGGTCTTGTTTGTGACAAATATAAGAAGGAAGTTAAACCTGACCTTTCGCTAGATTTGACAGCAGTCAGAACATTTGCAGCTTCAAGCTTAGAGAAGAGAGTGCTGTTCTTTAATCACAGCTTCCTCTGTGGTGACATATCCTGGAGAGGAAAAGAGTTATTCCGGCTGGCTGCATTGCATATCTGCTCTTGGCAGCTTCCATTAAATCTCAGTACAGCCCTACACACAGACAAAAGACTAATGCATTTGATTGTCTGCATTGTGATCCTGGCTGGTACTGTATTCTACACCAGCAGCGACTTTCTGGAGAATAATGTGGAGCTCAAACTACAGCTTAAAGCTAGTGGGAGATCCCCTTTAAACCCAAGATTTCTCTCAGTAACTATTGATGCAAGCCTTGCTTCTGAGCCAAAATACATCGCTTTCCTTGGGTGAGTAGCCTTCTACTGTTCTTACAATGCCTTGACAAAGTTGCCAATCTGCTTGGATTTCCAAGGACAATGCCAGGTTCTGGTGAGTTGCCCCTGAAATATTTTAGTCCTAGATCTGATTTTGATTTTATCTACCAGTCAAATTCACCATAAAAGTGTTAATTATCTGCATCTCACATGGTCCATAATCAATGAAGAATTGTCTTTTAAAATTTACCAGTTGTATCATTCACAGAGCAGGACTTGGTTGTCAAACTAACAGTGGAGCCCCAAAAGAGAGGCTCTCCCCTGTGATGTGTGGGTTACTCTACAGCAGCTCTGATACAAAGACTACAGTTCTGAAAAAAAAAGCTTGTTACTTTATATAGCTAACTATGGTGTTCGTTTATGAAACTAATATCAGCAGCGATCCTGAGGATTCCTGCTGATTTCAATACATTAGTGGTTTATGAAACAGAGATCAGCAAAGACACAGATATGACCAGTTTATGAAGGAGCGATGTCAGCCCTTAACTGATGATCTCTGTGAAAATTCTCCCTCCTAGATTCTCCAGCCCAGAGGTGGAGAATCGGGGAGAGAAGAGAGAATCGCTGGAGTTCTGAGGAGGAAGTTTTTGGACTTTCTTCTTCTTCCTTCAGAGCCTCCAAGACCGTGGGAAAGCCACCATGCATTTTATAAAACCCCAGAGCAGTTCATAAATATATATATATATATATATATATATATATATATGTGTGTGTGTGTGTGTGTGTGTGTGTGTGTGTGTGTGTGTATATATGTATTATATGTATGTATGTATGTATATGTATATGTGTATATATATATATATATATATATATATATATATATATATATATGTGGTGTGTGTATATATATGTATTATTTGTGTGTGTATATATATATATATATATATATATATATATATATATAGTGTATTATTTGTGTGTGTATGTATATATATATATATATATATATATATCACTGCTTAGTAAACTGACAGCAGCTGTGTTTTACTGATCTGTTGTTACTGTAATCTCGCTATATGGACAGCACAGTGGCTAAATGGTTAGCACTTCCACCTGGCAGTACTAGGGTTGTTGGTTCAAATCCCAACCACAGCACCACCTGTCTGGAGTTTGCATGTTCTCACTGTGCCTGTGTGGGTTTTCTCTGGGTACTCCGAGTTCCTTCCACAGTCCAAAGACATGCTGGTAGGTGAATTGGCTCTTGTCTAAATTGTCCCTAGTATGTGTATGTATGAATGTAAGTTAGGGACCTTAGATTGTACGCCCCTTGAGGGTTAGGGACTGATGTGAATGTACAATATATATATGTAAAGCGCTGAGTTAATTGACAGCGCTATATAAGTACCTATATTAAATACATTTTCCGCAGTTCAAAGCATTTGTAGATTGCTTCTTTCCTCATCAAGAGAAGCGATCTACACCTCTTCATAAACAGGCACTCAGAGGAGATTTGTCTCCTGTGAGAATGCCAGAGAACATAGCAGCGGTCATGTACCACTGCTTGATAAATGTACACCTATACACATACGGATTTCTCAGAGAGTGTAGATGGAAGAATCTCTCATGCCCTCTATTCTAGATGCTGTTTGCTCGACAATTGAAAAATCCTCTTTTGTTGAGCTAGGTGGTACTGACAGGGCCAGCAGGAATCAGCCAAAGCTCAATGTATGGCAGCCTTTAAACTGCACATATATAGCCAAATTTCTTTGGGTCAGCCTGTGAACAAAGGAAATCTAACAGATTCCTCCATCCACCTGATGGTCTTTTGTATTCTGACAGCAGCAGTTGTCAGAATACCCAAAGAGCTGCATATGATTGGATGCAGCCACTGGTTGTCTGAAAAATTTCCAGCAGGCTTCTGATAAGTCTAATGGGGCGAGGCTGGCAGGGTCCCCCACTGAGCAAGTTGTGTCAGGAACCAACCAAATTTCTAAGTGTATGACCATTTTATCTCTATTATTCTTTAACCCTAATTAGTTTGTATGTAAACTGTTTTATTTTAATTCGGGCATTAAAAACTGCTTTGAACCCCTTCCAAATTCTATATCAAAGGGTCTTTTGTGTGTGGCTCCCATTAAAATTCCGACCTTGTGGGTCTGGTATGAATTACAGGAACCCCACACAATTTCTCTTTCTTTTCCTTACCCCCGACTGCTGTCAAATACTGTATTATATTATTATTAATATTTTACAGGATTTATATGATGCTAACAGTTTGCGCAGAACTATATAACATGAGGGCAGACAGTACAGCTACAGTACATTTTAATACAGAAGGGATCAGCGGGCCCTATATGAAGCTATATATGAAGTTTGGCCCCTGCCAGATGGGCTAAGGGCCAGTTCACCCCACAAAAACGCACTCTGGACGGTTTCCGGATACAGTTCATGCCACACTCCGTTCCAGTGCAGTTTTGATGCAGTTTGCTGTGTTCCAGTACAGTTCTGTGCAGAAAAAATGCAGCATGTTCTACTTTATTTTCACTAGTGTGAACTAGGGCCATTGGAATACATGGAAAACACTGTGCATGCATTTTTGATGCAGAAAAAAAAATGCACTGGACTGCATCTAGTGTGAACTACCCCTAAGGCTAAAAAAATGCAGTGCAGTCAGTTTCCGGTGCAGAAAAAAAAGTAGAACATGCTGCATTTTTTTTTCTGCACAGAACTGTACTTTAACATGGCAAACTGCATCAAAACTGCACCGATATGGCGTGTGGTGTGAACTGTATCAAAAATGCAACTGGAGTATGTTTTTGTGGTGTGAACTGGTACTCAAAGTCTGGCATTTTTACCCTGTCCAAAACCTAAACAAAAAGTTTAAGGTATATGTGAATCCTCATCTTGAAAAACCCGTTCAGTTTATAAATAGAAATTAAAGGCAAAATGTGCATGTAAATGTATAAATACCAAAAAGAAGCCTCAAGGTACCTAAAAATATATACATATAAGTTTCTCGTGTGTGTATATACTGTGTGTGTGTGTGTATATATGTGTGTGTGTGTGTGTATGTATGTATGTATGTATGTATGTGTGTATATATATATATATATATATATATATATATATATATATATATATATATATATATATATATATATATATATATATATATATATATATATATATATATACCCTTTTGGTCACATTATTATTACACAGGATTTATGTAGCGCCAACAGTTTGCTCAGCGCTTTACAATATAAAGGGAGACAATACAGTTCAATACAAGAGGGATAGGAGGGCCCTGCTCCTTGGAGCTTACATAATCTCTGTTCTCAACTGCATAAGAGCTAGAGGAGGAGAAACAGCAGTACACTGATCTTTACAGTGTGTGTGTGGGGGGGGGGAATGCCAACATAAGTCTGACCATTGGAGGATAGGCAAATAGGCAGGCTCTTCTCCTATCAAAGCCAGAAAACTGAAGACCAGGAGAACTGGCAAGAACACCAGGAATTTAACACAAGGAAAGCAATACAAAAAGAACAGGATACTTTTTAACACAAGTACATGGTACAGCAGACACATATCAAGAATATGAAATGCTGGGGTAACATATTCTTTAACCACCTCCCGCCTGCCATATAGTAATATGACGGGCGCAAGGTGGTTCTCTCGTTCTGGGAGGACATCATATGACGTCGTCCCATTCTCAGCGTGCAGTGCGGCGATCGGTGGTGCGCTGTGTCCCTGGGATACAGTGGATCACCGATCACGGAAAGAGCCGAAGATGTCTGCTCGGTCATGTGATCAGCTGTGTCCAATCACAGCTGATCACATGTAAACAGGGAAATGACGATTATCGTGACAGCTCGAGAGGAGAGGAGAGCCGGTAATCGGCTTTTCGCGGAGGAGACATGTACACTGATGATCAGTGTAGCCCCAGCAGTGCCACTCAGTGTCCATCAGTGCCTCGTGCTAGTGCCCATCAGTGCCACATATCAGTGCCTACCAGTGCACATCAATGCCACATATCAGTGCCCATCTGAGCTGCCTTTCAGTGCCGCCTCTCAGTGCCAGTCAGTGCCGCCTTTCTGTGCTGCCTATCAGTGCCATATATCAGTGTCATGTATCAGTGCTACCTTTCAGTGCCCATCAGTGATGCCTGTCGATGCACATCAGTGCCACCCACCAGTGCCTCCTCATCAGTGCCCATCAGTGCAGCCTATCAGTGCCCATCAGTGCAGTCTCATTAGTGCATATCAGTGAAGGAGAAAATTCACTTATTTACAAAATTTTATAGCATAAACTAAGAAAAAATGTTTTTTTGGTTTGTTTAAGAAAAAAATTTAAACCCAGAGGTGATTAAATACCACCAAAATAAAGCTCTATCTGTCACAAAAGAATTATAAAAATTTCATATGAGTACTGTGTTGCATGACTGCGCAATTGTCATTCAAAGTGCGACAGCGCTGAAAGCTGGAAATTGGCCTGGGCAGGAAGGGGGTATAAGTGCCCTGTAGGCAAGTGGTTAATACAGCAGTTTTTGATTTTTCGGAGTCCCCTTCCCCATTGATATATTTGTAAAACCGTGTGTGCCGCAGCACAGTGAGGTATAGTTTGAATAAGCAATAATCCTCTATGAACCGGCTACTCTGTAATATCCATTGGAACAATTCTTTTTTAGCTACATAGCAGGATACAGCAATAACATACTAACATGTTTTGGGCTGAAGCCTTATTCATAGCAATTACTCAATGCTATGAGTAAGGTTTCAGCCAAAACGTGTTAGTAGGACACGGCAGTAACATGTTATGTTGCCAATAAAGAATCGTTCCAATGGATGTTACTGAGTAGCTGGTTTCATTGTATCAGAGGATTTTTGCTACATTGTAAAGGCATTTGAGCCAAAGCACTAGTTCCCAGGTAATCCCTGGTAGAGAATGCTTTCTCTGAATAGTGTGAATAAACTCAAAAAGGATACTGGAAAGATAAACATGCAGGGGGGAATAAAATCTGACAGTTCACATGTATGCAGATTGAACCAAATCCAGACCACAGGACATGTGAAAAAACATTGCTTCCTATGGTGCCTGTTCACCTATATCTGGTGCACTGGCAGTCGGATTCACTGCAGTTTGAAAAAATCCTGTACAATTTCTGAGCAGTGCAGTCTGGTTCAGGTGCGGATTACAGGCTATTGACTTCAATGGGAACCATTTCTAAACCAAATATAGGATAAGATCCCGAGAGCTGATCCTGTCCTGAACCTGATGTAAACCTGACATGAACCGGTGAACAACTACTGTGTTAATTAGCTGTGAAACCTGAGCTTCAATCCACACCACACATGTGTGAATCAGCTCTCAATGATACTGACTGTCATTTTATTAATTTGCCATTGTTACATTTTAACCACTTCAAGTCCGAACACTTTTACCCCCTTCCAGTCCAGGCCAATTTTCAGCTTTCAGTGCTATCACACTTTGAATGACAATTGCGCAGTCATGCAACACTGTACCCGTACAAATTTTTTAGCATCTTTTTGAGACAGATAAAACTTTATTTTGGTGGTATTTATTCACTACTGGGATTTTTATTTTTTTTTTGCTATATAAATGATAAAGTCCAAAAATTTTGAAAAGTGTTTTTCTTATAAAATTTTGCAAATAATTTTTCTTCATAAATCTTGGCCAAAATGTATTCATCTATCTTTTTAGTAAAAAAAAAAAAAGAAACCAAATTAGTTTACAACCAAAAATTATAATTTAAAAAAAATGTTTTACATTTATATTTTATTTTTTCTATATTATTATTTATGGAGTTTTTTTTTTACATACTGTCACCCTAGCAGTACAGGGTCATAATAGCGACCCTGTACTACTTGTGGGGGGGTGATGAAGATATTTTTTAATTTTATTTTTCCTTGCAGCCATTGAGAAATACTGTGCAAGCTGTGATTGGTCACAGCTTGTCACATGGTACAAGGCTGTTGTGAATAGCCTTGTATCATGTGACCTCCTGTGATAATTCACAGATTTCACACGTAGTAAGCAATGATGTCAGAAGTGACATCTTGCTTACTACTCTTCATGTGATCACTGATTGGCCAGTCAGTGATCACATGATCGGGGACCTCACACAGAGGTCCCATACAAGATCAGTGTTCTGCCGGAGGACACAGCGAGCACTGGATTGCGGTGCTGCTCACTCCTAGGGAGCGTGCACAAGCAGGGAAGAGGGAGGACGTATATAAACGGCCACCCGCCCCTGCACTGCTCCTGTCTGGCCGTTTATATACATGGGTCAGACAGGTAGTGGTTAAAGAATGCATCTTGTTACACTAACTTTTATTCAACCCTTTGGGGATCAAGTGTGTGTAGCAGCATGGTCACATAGTCCACCCCCCCCTGTCTGATTGTGCTGCTAGGATGAATTGACAGTGCTAGTTTTTGGCAGCAGGGGCTGCTCTGTAGACCAGGATTGCCATTTACAAAGATTACACAGTCTGCGGCACTGTGTGTCTATCTGCAGCTGCTTGTATGCATACACAGCCAGGCCGATGGATCACACAGCCCTGAGTGATCTTTCATGAATGAACCATCAGTGCTGCAGGGCTATGTCATACACTGCACAGGCCCCGGCTGTGCAGATCGGCCTTTTCAAAAAAAGGAAGGCTCCATGTATACTGCAGCTTTTCTGCGTTTTTTTTCAGCAGCCCCTGAACTCTCCCTAATGTTTTCCTATGTGTCCATGTACACTATGTCGTTTACAGGCAGTTGAGTTTACAGTAATTTTTTTGAAGGCACCAAACTTGTGTTCAGGAGTAGATTTTATCAGCATTTGAAACGCCAAATGCATATAAACGTGGTTAGCCACGTTTACAAGCGTTTGGAAAATGTTTTTAGCTCTTCCATTTCCAGATGCTGTCCAGAGCCTTTTTTCATCATGAAAAATGCATGCAAAGCGTTTTCCCGGTACTCAAATGGACCTAGCACACCGTACTTGGAGGTTTTCCATGAAAGAAAATATGTTAGATACTGCTGCAATAATTTATACACAGAAATGAGCTGGAACACATCCATACACCCCAAAAAAAAAGGACAGCTAATTTCAACAAATTCTGCTCTCTCTATTTCTCTCAAATGTCTGAAATAGTTATTTTTTTACTGTTTTTCAGTGCATTGTTGGCATTTTGGAAGGTCTCCTGAGGTTATCTTTAAAAAAACGCTCATAAACGCGGTATGCAAACTCAGCTAAACAGACTTTTTTAACCTCTGTTTTCTAGCAGTCAGTTTCCATCGTTCGGAAGTGTCCCGTGTACATGGAGCCTAAAGATTACACAGCACTGAGAGGCTGTATGATCCATCTGTCAGTGCTTGTCTCAGGAATATGTGTTCACAGCAGAGACAGGATGCAGCTGTGAATAAACCATCTCCTTCCTAGCTGTTGTCAGATTGGCTGCAGCAGGAGGGGGGGCTCAGGTTGGATCTAATATCTTCAGTTAGAGAGCACTTGGTACTTGTAGTACTTTGTCCCATAGGAGAAAGAACTGTAAAATAAACATGTAGATTGGTTCTAGGATTTGTTTAGTTGTGTTTCTCTGCTTAACAGAGAGACTGTTAGGAAAATTAAGTTGAGCTCTCTGCTTAACTTTGCTGGGATGGATTAATCAGGTCTGCTCATGATGCTCTGGTGCTGCTGAGTTTGCCTTGAGTTCTGCCCCCTTCAGGAAGCTATGAGAGCCTTCTAGAACCTGGGAGGGAACTAAGCAAATGAGCAGCATGAATATGGATACAGTCCTGGCTAATTGCAGAGGAGGGCAGTCTCTTTGCATGCTGGGAGTTGTATTTATTTTCTGTGAGCACATGGGCTCCGTGTTTTTCCTGGGAGAGGATTGAACCAAGCCAGGCTGGAGACAGGCTTGCCTCGCCTGGCACTGGCTTTCATGCGGCCTCAGTTGTGCCAAACTGAGGGCCTGAAGTTAAAGTGACCCTGGTTCTACAGTAAGCTGACTGAGGGGAGCTATCACTGGAGGGTTTTGCTTGGAAAGAGGCAACCATTCTGTCCTTGGGCCTTGTAGTACAAACATTGAGGAATTTGCTGACTCTGTGCTGGTTACCCCTCTGATGATTGAAAGTCAGCTTGGGTCTGAAAAGGAAAGGGAACACTGGCTAGTGTTCTGAAGCGTTTGTCCAATTGTTGCTACTACAAAGGACTTTTCTCAGCTACCTTAGCTTTGGGCTGTCGCAGTCTGTCGTAACGGGCTTGTACCTGAGGTGCTCAGCCCTGTAACTACTACTACTGCAAAAAGGGACTTTGCTCTCTCCTAATCTATTGGCTGCTACAACTTAAATGGAAGTTTGCTATCTGCTTCAGCCAAGACTTCAACAGTGCTCAACCAAATATCCCCTAGATCGGGTGTCGGCAACCCACGGCTCCAGAGCCGCATGCGGCTCTTTTTCACCTTGGCTGCGGCTCCGGAGCACACTGCCCACTAGGTGACAGGCAATAGGGCAGCAATGGGCAAACTACGGCCCGGCGGACCTTTTAATCCGGCCCGCGGAGCTAGGCTCCCGCTAGGCTCCTCTCACAGTCCGCCCTGAAGACCGGTGTAGCATGAAAATCTGTCTCCTATGAGGATCTGTCCCCCTCGACGTATCTGCGCATGTGCTGGAGATCGCCGATCGGCTGCTAACTGGCACATGCGCAGATACGTCGAGGGGGACAGATCCTCATAGGAGACAGATTTTCATGCTACACCGGAACGGCGCGGGAACACGGCAAGAGGAACGCGCAGAGCAAAGGTAAGTGAATTGACACAGGAGGGACTTGGGGACTTAATATGGGGGATGAATTAATATGGGGGATGAATTACAATATGGAGGATGAATTACAATATGGGGGATGAATTACAATATGGGGGATGAATTACTATATGGGGGATGAATTACTATATGGGGGATGAATTACTATGGGGGATGAATTACTATATGGGGGATGTATTTTCAGTTTTAAAAATGTGTCTCTCAAAATAAATTTCAATCGTGGTTTTGGCGAGATTTGGCTCAGTTGAAAAAAAAGGTTGCCCACCGCTGACCTAAGGCTATGATTGTGATTATGACGATACACTGTGGCCCTGATTAACCCTTTGCTTACTGGGCCCTTAAACCCCCTTCATGACCAGAGCGCTTTTCGCAATATATGCAGTGTCGGATTTGTTTTAAATGTTGCAATGGTTTTGCGGCTCCCAGTCTTTTTTTCCCTCTCGGAAACGGGTCCAAGTGGCTCTTTATGTCTTAAAGGTTGCAGACCCCTGCCCTAGACTGATCATTGAAGGCAACAAGCAAGTGTGTACTTGGCTGTGGAAAATACTTGGTGCCTGGCTACGGGGTGAAGAAAGAGGGAAACCTGGGCAAAAATGGCCCTCTCGAGGGTGGCACTAGATATATATTATGATTTTCTTTAATTATATAGTCTGTAGACAATCAGAAATACATGTATGTATTTTTCCATGTCAGTAAGAAAGTGTATCATTTTCTTCTAGTTCTCAAAAGCTTATCACTTTAACAAGAGGCTTATCACCTGCCTTCTTGAGATTTGGAGGAACTGAATCCGATTTCCTGCTCTTCGATCCACAAAAAAATGCTTCAGAGGAGGAAAACATTTTCTGGGAAAAGTCCACAAACCAAGGTGACTTAGGTGAAAAGGAATACATTTTTTTTTCTGTGATTAAAAAATGTGAATGTGATCAGCTTAATTGAACCGTTCAAACTTGTGTAGTGCATTAAAAAAAAAAAAAGTCCTGCACACTGCATCCCTCAATGATTCATCAAATCGAGCATTCTAGAGTTCAATGGTAACACGCCTAAAACGCAATGCACCAAAAAATGCACAGATGTGACCCGGCCCTAATTTTTACTACACTGTGTTTTCTATTTTACGTCACTTCAGATACAAAAATCATAGACTCGCTATGTGGATTATTCTTTATCAGACATGCAGGCAATTGGCACTAGAGAGTAAAGTAATTAAATTACAGTATATGATGCAGAAATTCTTTACAAATTATATTTAAAAAAAATAATTTTTTACATAAACATGGTAGATAGGTGTTTTATTAAGCTCTATTCACACCCGTATGTGCACAGTATATTTACAGTATATGTCTGTTACCATTTAATCTAACCCTAGGTTCACACCTAAGTCTTTTCTGCAGCATTTTTCAGAAACGCATTACAGCCCATTTAACATGATTTCCTATGGGACATGTTCATACCTGTTTACACCCGGTGCGTTTTTTGGAAAAGGATCAGGGACATTTTTTTAACGCAAAATGTTGCGTTTTGGGTTCTATAGACTTCAAGGAATCCTGCAGAAAAGCATGTATTGTGTTGTTGATGCATTTTGTGTTTTAAAATCTGCCTAGCAAGAAGAAAAAATGTAAAAAAAAAAAAAAAACCCTGCAAGTGCAAAAAACACAATGCAAAAATGCACAAAATGCAACCTGCATGGGTGTGACCCTAGGGTAAATGGCACCCCAATGTAAATACTGTATGTAGTATAAAGAATGTAGTATGAAGAATTGCAGCTGGACAAGAGGTGCAGGTACTTTTTTTTTTTTTTTTTCCCTGTAAGGAGGGTAATGTTTCCAATGACCACAAATGTCATTCTTCCAGCCCAGTGAACACAGAGGTTTTAATGCCCCCCTTCACTCCTCCTGATCCAATGATGTTGGGTTAGTAGCCTAGTGGGTCAGTTGTGGACAGTTCAGAAAGATTTGGTGAGTTACGTGATCACTGCTCTCTGCAATTTACAAGATTTTGAACTACAGAGAAGAGAAAGGACTCTGGGTGTCCGGTGAATGGCTAGAAGAAACCTGGATTTAAGGTATGAATGCAGAAAATTTTTATAAAAAGTGTAATCTGCCATTATTGACCCCCCTTCTTTTTGATCATTTTAGTTCCCTGGCTGTCATGCTGATGGCTTGGATTCATTACCGAGTAGCTGACCTGGAACAAGTATAAAGATAAGGAATTCTGGCACTCATTTACAATATGCTAGTTGCAGGTCAGTGACTCAAAAGTACTGAAACTGGCCAAAGTTGGACATCTAACATTTTCAAAAGGTCTGTAATGGCAGATCCCAAACTTCACTCAGTTACAATGCATACCATCTGTATGGCAGAAAAAAAATGGTGTAGCCCAGAACTAGCATTTTATCCTAGGGGATGGAGAATGGCCGCTTCTAGCTGAGGTTTCTAAAACAGGTGTTTTCCTTCATAAAATATCAAAGTGAGGTAGCACCATTTAAGCTTTACTATTTTTGCTGCTACTATAGAATGTGGACTGTCGGCTATGTGTGCCCCAGTACAAGAAATGTTTAATTGCTGAGCCTATATGGAAGCAATATGAATGCATACAGTATTTGGAAACCTTTTGACCACTTCAATACCGGGCACTTTTACCCCCTTCCTGCCCAGGCCAATTTTCAGCTTTCAGTGGAGGTTGTCATTTTTTGTTACAATTTTTTGGAAAATGTAAAAATAAAAAAAAATCACAATTTGTTTTCCTTTTTTTTTTTTTTAAATACATATTGCCACCAGTCCAGTACAGCGTTATTATATAACTGGTGTGACGGTGATCAGAGACACTGGTGACAGTATGTAAAAAAAAAATACAAATTAAATTATTATTTTTATTTATTTTTTTATTTTTCTATTTTTTCTTAAATTTTTTTTTTTTTTTTTTTGCTATTTTTTTTTTTTTTTTTTCAACACACTGTGACCAAAGCAATACAATGTTACCATAGTAACATTGAACTACTCTGGGCAAGTGATCAGGATTTTTTTTAACACATTATGATTGCTGATACCAATGTATTTAATTGATATTTGCAATCATTGTTACTGAATAAAAATTGTTTCATTCAGTCTTTTTGTTGTGATTGGGCAAAGCTGATCACATGATACAGATGGGCTGTGATTGGCTCCGTCTGTACCATGTGACTGCTTTGATCAATCACAGCTAACAACATAATTGTATACAACGAATGGCATGACAGGAAGCCATCCTTTGTATACAATTGACATGTGATCTGCTGTGATTGGTCACAGCGGTCACATGATACTGGCAACGGGCTGGTGTAGTGATATGTCATTGGCTGTGTCCCGTAGATCGCGCCGCTGCGTGAGCGGCTCGTTTTGACAGGACGTCACACGACGCCCAGTCACAACGAGGAGTGTCCCGCCCGGACATCAATCTGCTATAGGCCGGGAGGGAAGGTGGTAAAATGTACTTTGCAGAGTGATTGGACAAAATGGCAAAACCCATGGTCACAGAAAGGAGATATTCTGAAACAGAGAAAAGGGAAGCTTGCAAAACAATTTTCACAAAGATGTAGTCAATTGCATGGCAGAATGATGTCTTGTCTTTTCTGTACCTTACATTCCCTTTAAAGTCTTCGTCTCCAATCCATTATGCTCAATCCGCAGATCCGGTTCATCTTGCGGGTGATCGTCAGCTTGCAATCTATACGGGGTTAACTGACCATGCAACACCAGTCCAGGGGGTGCGACGGGGACACGGAGGGGACGAGCCAGGCTGTGTGTGCACGACAGGGACCGGCCACCTCTGGAGGGGTGACACCACGTGTTACCACACCGGGTGACACCACCCCTATGGACGCCCCTGCCCATGGGCTTATTATGGGACATCCGTTGTCTGCTGTTCTTCCTCCCCCCTAAAGCTGGCCACTGAAAACCAATCACTTGACAGGACTGGAGTGCTATTAGAATTGGAGAGAATATACATCTTCCTTCTATAGGATCGTTGGTATAGGTGTTAGAAGTGGGTGGGAGCAGTTTTCGGCTTAGTTCTATACTTGCTTCAATTCCACATTAAGTCTTTACAATTTATCATTTTTTTTAGCTATACTGTAATAATGTTTACATTGATTTATTTTACATGTAATATGTGTTTTGGTGTTTTTATGTGCAGTATGTAATTCAGGTAAATAGAACAGCCAGGTTTGCTCATTATTTCTATGCTCAGCTTCTTTCTTTACATGTGCTGTACAATAGTTGTATTTCACTGTTCTTCACAATGGGAAAAGTTGGCTGGCTCATTGAACACCCTTGTGTGGCTGATGCCTAATCTCAACAGCTGACTGGAGTTAAAATACTATATATTTTTCTCTAGTATTTTAACTACCCCTATGTTTAATACAATAACATACAGTATCTCACAGAAGTGAGTACACCCGTCACATATTTGTAAATATTTTATTGTATCTTTTGTGACAACAGTGAAGAAATAACACTATAAAGAGTGAATACTTGTGAGCTATTATGAATGAGGTATTCAGTAAGCTATTAGTAATTATCTACTTGTATGGTGTGCTAGGTTCGCTGGCACTTACACAAACCCACTTAATTGTGTTCCTATTGTTCAATTGTATAAATTAATATATAGTGCCGCGCTCCTATTTGCAAAATCCTTAATCCTTGATTTTGCAAATAGGAGCGCGGCACTATATATTAATTTATACAAGTGAAGAAATAACACTTTGCTACAATGTAAAGTAGTGAGTGTACAGCTTGTATAACTGTGTAAATTTGATGTCCCATCAAAATAACTCAACACACAACCATTAATGTCTAAACTGCTGGCAACAAACGTGAGTACACCCCCTAAGTGAAAATTTCCAAATTGGGCCCAATTAGCCCTTTTCCCTTCCCGATGTCATGTGACTCGTTGGTGTTACAAGGTCTCAGGTGTGAATGGGGAGCAGGTGTGTTAAATTTGGTGTTATCGCTCTCACTCTCTCATACTGGTCACTGGAAGTTCAACATGGCATCTCATGGCAAAGAACTCTCCAACATAACGACCCCAAACACACCTCTAAGATGACCACTGCCTTGCTAAAGAAGCTAAGGGTAAAGGTGATGGACTGGCCAAGCATGTCTCCAGACCTAAACCCTATTGAGCATCTGTGGGGCATCCTCAAACGGAAGGTGGAGGAGCGCAAGGTCTCTAACATCCACCAGCTCCATGATGTTGTCATGGAGGAGTGGAAGAGGACTCCAGTGGCAACCTGTGAAGCTCTGGTGAACTCCATGCCCAAGAGGGTTAAGGCAGTGCTGGAAAATAATGGTGGCCACACAAAATATTGACACTTTTTGGGCCCAATTTGGACATTTTCACTTAGGGGTGTACTCACTTTTGGTGCCAGCGGTTTAGCCATTAATGGCTGTATGTTGAGTTATTTTGAGGGGACAACAAATTTACACTGTTATACAAGCTGTACACTCACTACTTTACATTGTAGCAAAGTGTCATTTCTTCAGTGTTGTCACATGAAAAGATATAATAAAATATTTACACAAATGTATGGGGTGTACTCACTTCTGTGAGATACTGTAAATATGGACGAGCCAGAATTTTCAAAATGTCAAAGATGAGTTTAGAAAGAAATGCCTAACATGCGACCTGCTAGACACATAGACCAATGTGCTCCAGACCTCAAATCAAGTGACAGCAGCTCTGGAGCACTTTAGAGCTATGAAAGCCACAGTCCAGCAATATGTTTAGGAGATGAGGGAATCGGCACTCCAGAGAAGCGCTCAAAAGCAAAGCATTATAAACAAAATGAGGAAGAAAGCTTCTTCAATGTGCTTACTTAGTGTTGTGACGTGGGATGCCACTGCCCTTCTCTTTATTGCAACTACTGTGCAATGTGTTAAGGCAGCCTTTTCATTTAGAAATTCAGTTCAAAATTTATTTTGAAATTTTTCACACTAAAAACCATATGTGCTTTTTTTTTTTTTCTTTTTCTCCTTTTTCCCTTTAACACAACTTAGTTATGTGCTGCAGAGCGAATGTTTTTCACATTGCTATAACTGTAGAACTATATACTATTTCCTGACTAACTCCATGGCAGCATAAAAATGAGTAGACTCTGCCCTCACCCATAAATTTTGAGGCTGGACCAGTTCATGTGTTCCTTTAAAGTCTTCCTAAACCCACAACAGTAAAATCAGTCTGTATATGCAGTAAAGCATGCTTATTCTCACTGTGAAACCTAAGGGGTTAATCCTCTGCATTGTGCAAAAAGGCTGTTTGATCCTGACTTCACTGATCCTCCCCTTCTTCCTGTGCCCTCCTCTTATCTCCTGATAAGACATATTGTGTGGAGTCACTCTACACATGCTCAGTTTAGTGTGTATCGCTAGAGAGTTTTTGTTTTCTTCGAAAGTGCTTGTGATCAGCACAGGACCAATAAGCATTGTAAAGACAGAGGTCAGGGATTCTGCATCCTCCTACAGCAGAATGAAAACTCCTCCTACAAGCTTTAACATGTCCTCTGCTGGACACTGATAGAAGTCACAAGACTGCTTTAACTGTTGATGAGAAAAGGTATTTAGCCGTTTATATTTACTAAAATAATTGCACTTCTATGTTGTGTGTACTGTGGAAGACCAGATATAGTGAATGCAGGGTCCTGGGTTTAGTAACACTTTAACTAGCCTATTCAACAACTAGGAGAGATCCTATGCTGCCATGCAGTTAATCGGGGAAGGAAAATTACAGGAAGTATTTGAAAACAATTTTCAGTTTTCCTAACCAGTTGCATGGCAACATGCAGATGGGAAATAACTAGCCCTAAAAAGGGTGGGAAGCTGAAAAAATAAAGTTTCAGTCGTAGCTTTTGCCAACAGAAACTTTAAGGCCAAAATTAAACAGCATAAGAATGGTAGCTACACTCCACAGTGAGCCAGAAAAGTATTCGTGAAGGACAACACCATCACCCTACAATTACTTCCAGTGCACCATGACAGACGACAAAATAGTCATGTCAAGGTCAACCCTTGAGGCAACCTATATTAATAAGTTGATCACCACCACTTTAAGGTAATTAAAACAATAACTCCATATGTGCTCGCTAGAAATAAAACTTCACCTTTACTTTAACCGCTTCCTGACCGCCCTATAACAGAAATACTGCTACAGTTCGGCACTGGTGCACAAAATCACGTGTGTGTGTGTATGTATATGTGTGTGTATGTATATGTGTGTGTATATATGTATATATTACGATTTAGCATTTGCAGGTTGGGGGCGCGCCCTTCCAACGCCACCATTCACAGCTGCAGCTGTTAATCACCGGGTCCCGGTGATTGCTGAGGATCTCTGACTGGGAGAACTGTGTGTAAACAAGAGTTCTCCTCCCTGTTGGCTCGTGCACAGTGCTTTTGGATGGCTGTGAAAGCAAAGCAGTGTGATTACAGTGAAGCACACAGACACAGGACAAACAGCACACAGTTAACCCTTTGATTGCCCCTCATATTAATTCCTCCATGCCCAGTGACAATAGTACAGTGTCAGTACTTTTTTTTTTTTTTTTTTTTTTTTTTTTTTTTTTTTTTAGAACTGACCACTGTATTGGTGTCATTGGGGATGTCAGTGACACCAAGTCAGTTCCCCCCAGTGTCCAAATGCCCACCGCAGTCCCGCTATAAGTTGCTGATCGCCGCCATTGCTAGTAAAAATATTTTTAAAAAAAAGCCCAGTTTATGTACAGCCCAGTATATGTAAATACTATAACTTTCACGTAAACCAATTCATTTACATGTATTGGGATTTTTTTTTAGGAAAGACATGGCGCAGAATACATTTTGGCTTAAATTTATGACAAAATTAGATTTTGAAAAAATTTTTAATGGACATAGCAAGAAGTCAAAAATATTGCTTTTTTTTCAAAAGTTTTCTTTTTTTTTAATCGTGCAAAAAATAAAAAAATGCACAGGCAATCAGATACCACTGAACGAAAGCTCAATTCGTGGGGAAAAAAAGGACGTAAATTTAATTTGAGTACAGCATTGCATGACCGCGCAATTGTCAGTTAAAGTAATGTAGCGTAGTAAAACAAAAAATGGTCTGGTCAGGAAGCAAGGTAAATCCTCAGGAGGGCAAGCGGTTAAAGCCCAGTTCCAGTCAAAAAATGTTATATATGACCTCTAATTTAGGTCAGGGAGTTGGCTTTTCCAATGAGGACTCACGGTTGCAAAATGCTTCTGTTTTCAGCTAGCGCATGTTAAGAAACTGTTTTATCTTTTCAGCTAACAAATGTGAAGGACACACAGTCCCCCTTTCTGTGCAACATAAACTTCAAGTTCAATGGCCAATCCAAGAGCAAATCATACTTAAAGAACAATTTCTTAAAAAATACAAAAATTCTACAATAACAAGTAAGAAAATAATGACCATGTTTTCCTTATCGACATCTCAAAATAATATTCTAGATGAAAAAATGTTCACACAAAACACACTTTTATGTATTTTTAGAAGAAACTATGGATCTGTTGTACAGATTTGCAAACTGCTCAGGCTTACATCTTATTTTTGGACTGAATGCATTACTGAGAAATATACATGACCAGTGGAACAGCTCCAACGCTAAACTACTCATTGATTACTGTGCCTCAAGGAAGTATAACATGTCATGGGAACTAGGAAATGGTAAGTGTAAAAAAACAAAACAAAAAAACCTATTGATAAATATGTAAACTTGAAACACATGGAGCAGTGCATTTTTAATTGCTCTTTAGATTGTGACATTTTCTTTCCATCAAGGTGTATCAAATATGTAAATAAATCCTTAACCCTTTTGCTGCCAGAGCCATTTTTGTACATGTTTAAAAAAATAATTTTAGGCCTAAAGATTACACAAAACCCCCAAAACATTATTTACTTTTTGAAAGCAGACACCCTAGAGAAGAAAATAGTGGTAGTTCTACTTTTTAGGTCTAGGAAACGCAAAATTTCAGTAAAAATCACACTAAAGTGAATATTAGGGCAAACAAATGCAATAAATAACCCTCTTCTTCTTCTTTTTTTTTTTTTTTTTTTGGGTAAAATGTAAAAGACTGGGTTGTGCCGAGTAAATTGATGCCCACCATGCCAAACCCGAAATTTGTGTGTGCCTATGAAATCGTGTCAATCTTCAGTACCCTATATTTTCTATAGATGACACTTCAAAAGCCCCTAGAGGTCATCCGTTTAGTGTATGGAAGAGGTCTGGTGCTAGAATTATTGCTCTCACTCTGGCTTGCACGGCGATATGTAACGTGGTGGGTGGACCTCAAAAATTCTTGGGGGGGGGAATGTTATGTGCTTCGGTGTAACTTTACAAAAAAAAAAATTTTTTTTTTTTCTTTCTTTTTCTTTTCCATCACGTAGGGGACAAAAAATCTTCTAAATCAAGGGGATTGAATTAAAATTCAAGCAGGTCCGGTCACTAAATATTTCTTCTGGCCAAGGTCCGAATAGGGTGTGCCCATCAGTGTTCCCCCTTACATTAGGTGTTGCCATCAGAATGCAACTTTACATCATGTATTCCCATCATATCAGGTGTACCCATAAGGGTGCTCCTTTACATCACTTGTCCCCATCAGAGTGCCACCTTATATCAGGTATTCCAGTCAGAGTGCCCTCTTACACTCAAAGTACCCCTTTCCATAATAATTCCCCATCAGAGTGCCCCTTTACATCATATTCCCCATCAGAGTGCCCCTTTCCATCATATTCCCCATCAGAGTGCCCCTTTCCATCACATGTGCCCATCAGAGTGCCCCTTTCCATCACATGTGCCCATCAGAGTGCCCCTTTCCATCACATGTGCCCATCAGAGTGCCCCTTTCCATCACATGTGCCCATCAGAGTGCCCCTTTCCATCACATGTGCCCATCAGAGTGCCCCTTTCCATCACATGTGCCCATCAGAGTGCCCCTTTCCATCACATGTGCCCATCAGAGTGCCCCTTTCCATCACATGTGCCCATCAGAGTGCCCCTTTCCATCACATGTGCCCATCAGAGTGCCCCTTTCCATCACATGTGCCCATCAGAGTGCCCCTTTCCATCACATGTGCCCATCAGAGTGCCCCTTTCCATCACATGTGCCCATCAGAGTGCCCCTTTCCATCACATGTGCCCATCAGAGTGCCCCTTTCCATCACATGTGCCCATCAGAGTGCCCTTTCCACAGTATGTGCCCATTTGTGCCCCCTTAACATAACATGTGCCATTCAGAATGCCCCTTAACATAAAATGGGCCTGTCAGAGTGGCCCTTACTATAAAATGGGCCCGTTAGAGTGTAGCTTAACTTAAAATAAGGGGCACACTGATGGCTACATTCTATGTTGTGCACATCCGAGTTCACCTTAACATTAAATGTGCCCATCAGAGTGCCCCTGTAAGACTATACCCTACCTTGAGGGCTGACAGGAGCTGTGCAGGGATCCTTGCTGAAGGATGCTTGTGTACAGGCAGGGAGCGGGAGCCAGAGAGACAGTGAGCTGCAAGGGACGGGGCGCACACGTTCCGTCATGTTGCCATGATGACCGCCCTTCTCAGTGGCGGATCTGTCATTGCAGGCTGGCGGTCCAGAAGGGAGCACTGCTGGGGCAGTTTTCAGACCGCGGTCCGCCATTTAGTGACCGCTGCTCTAAGTGACGATTTTTTTGGTGACGGGTTCTCTTTCTTGGGACATGCAAGGTCTCCTATGGGCTCCATTAGATGTATTGCAATGCAAAGCGCATATCTTTCCCCCCTGCTCCCCCAAATCAAATAGATGCTGGCTGCCACAGAGGGGATGATCATGGCATCTGGAACCCCGGCACCCCAAGAGAGTCAGGGCATTTGCCCCAAATGCCCATGCTAGCGCCCTCCTGCTGGGCAAGTTAGTGGAGCCAAGTGCCAAAACTTGTTTCAGGCCTGAATTCATGGGATGCTGGGATTTTGTTCAAATATCAGGAAAGGTTCATGAACACTAGGACGGTTGGAGGAGTAGATTTGTATTAGAAGGGGGAATGGATTTGTGTTGGGAGGGAGATTTGTTTTGGGAGGGGGGAATATTTGGGATGGAAGTGGGAAAGAGGAGTCATGTAGGATGGGCTTGGAGGAAAGATTTGTGCTGAAGAGGACAAGGGTAGAGGAATTGTTACAGGATGGGGAGCATGTTGTGCTGGAAGGGAGATTTGGGGTAAAGGATTTGTACTGAGAGGGGGATTTATGTGGGGGGGATGTAGGGGTGGGGTATGTGTGCTGGGAGAGAAATTTGGGGAGTGGAAGATGATTTGTGCTGGGAATGTGTATTTTTTTTTTTCAGGGAGAGGGTTTGTGCTAGAAGTGGGATTTTTTTTTGTTTGGGGGCAGGCTGCAATGTAGTGGGAGGAGGAGAAAGATTTGTAGTACAAGAGATTTTGGGGGGAGATTTTTATTGGAATGGAGGGCTGTGCTGGGAGGGAGGATTTGGTGGATGGAAGAGGATTTATTCTGAAAGGGGTATTGGGGGTGGGGGGATGATTTGTGCTGGTAGGGGAAGAGGATTTGTATTAGGAGAGGGGGGGGGGTATGTAGGTAGGGGATAATTGAAAGGGGTGGGGATAGGTCCTGGGGTGGGGAAGAAGGGGGGATTGTGCTAGGACTAAGAATGTTGGAGATGGTGTTAGGAGGACTTGTTCTGAGGAAGGGGGAAGAAGACTTGTTTTGGGGGGGGGGTTTCTGGGAGGTGGAGAAACAATTTTTTGCTAGTGGGGGTTGAGCATAAAAAATTTATTTCTGGGGGAGAATATTACTCAAGGAGGGAATTTTGCACTCTCCTTACACCTCTGCTATGCTTTACACATCCCTGCCTCCTGCCTCCTACTATGCATTACACACCCCTGTCCCCTGCATTCTGTACATTAATTATTCCTGGCCTCTGCATTCCATGCATAACACTTACAATTTGTCCACACCCACTGTTTGCCATGGTGTGCTAAGCCCAATTACTACTCTCCTTGGGGCACCCAAAAGTGTCCTAGGTCTTTTACAATCTTATAGTGTATACTCCAAGAAAAATACAGTGCACTGCTAAAGTGTTCGGGTTTGGCTTGAAGAAAAGGTGGCAACCCTACATGCGCACACTACAAATCCCATAGTCTATAGTGAGCAAGATAGGGTGGCCACATAGAATGGGTCCACGTAGAATGAAGGTAGCCACCCCATAACAGGAGGTTAGATCACATCCTATATCGCACATCATGAGTTTAGTGTCACTTTAGAGTGTATTGAAGTCCAGAACAGGAGTATAATATGCAGTATTTCAGCTTATCAGTCCTAAAACGCGGTAGATAAATTGGTTTTCTTGAAGGGGAGGCATTGTCGCCCTAAGTCAGGACTACAGAATTAGGCTGGCCATACACTATACAATGTTCTTGAGATTTTTGGTTTAGATTTACCAAAAACCATATACAGTAATAGGAGGTCAGACCTAACAACACTTTCAATTGTATCCAATTAGGCAGGCTTTTGCACTACATAGTTGAAGGTAAATCTACAGGAAATTGGACAGAAAATTATATCGTGTATGGCCAGCCTAAGTGTGTTAGTTACAAGCTCACTGTTGTACTTTTTGAAAGGCACATTTTGGCACTTTGTAAGTCCAGCCAAAACTTCAAATCTTTTTGTTTTTTGGGGTTTTTTTTTTTTTTTTGTTTTTTATTTTGTTTTATTGTTTTTGGATAGAGTACAGATGTGAACCACTTTTATATTTTTAATACCATCTAGGACATGGTTAGCAAGATTTTTCCCTTACTTGTCTTGGTGGGGATGACCAGACCGGACAGGGATTTTGGAAAAATCTACAATAAAGACAACCATGAAAAAGCTGACAGGGGTTCTAGCATCCACTAATTAAAAGGTATAGGAAGCTGCAGGAACCTCTCTAATGACCCCCCCCAGCAGTAAAAACCCTACAGGAATTCTAACCCCTCCACAAATGATCCAAACTAAAAAATAAAAAAAAGTATTTGGCTGGATATAAATTTTAAGTACAGTTGAGTGCTTCAAACATTGTACTCCAGATTACTATCACAATTTTAGTCTTTTGTTTGTTTAGAGCCCAACAGTTTCAAGAAGAAGTCTGGACTGTATATTGATGGCTTTCAGCTTGGCAAGGATTTCTTGAGTTTGCATAAGCTACTCCGCACATACCTTGGCTACAAAAATTCTGGAGTCTATGGTCCTGATATTGGCCAACCCAAAAAACATTCTCAAAAGATGCTGACAAGGTATCAATTTATGTGGATATTTTTTTTTTTTTTACATATACATTCAATTTTCCATGCTTATGCCAGCACCCCCAGGACTCTCTCATAGCTGTTTTTATCTCTGCCTTATAATATAATCTAATATAATTTGTTTCTTGTAACATAAAGGACCTCCATCAGATGCCATCACAGAAGAGGGAAGTGTTTTGTTTCCCTCCTGTTGAACTGAAGGGGCCTGGGCCCTATACAGGAGGGCCAGCTGTACTGCCTTATCAGCGGCTCTGCCTCCTATATTCCTGCATGGCAGACTCTCCACATTTGCACTTCCTTTTTGAACACCATCTGATATTGGTTATCTGAGTTAACAGCATAGGTCTATATGGCCCTGTGATAGATGTGTTTTTTTTTGTTTTTTTTTTTTAAAGCGAACGCTGGACCCCTGTGTGCTCAAGGGACAACACATGAATTTATCTCAGGCTTTTATCATAAGTTATAATTTGTCATCACAGTAAAAACAAAAGAATAAACAATCTATTTTTTTTTTTCCTTTTTTTGCAGCTTTTTAAAAGAAGGAGGTAAAGTCATAAATTCAATTACTTGGCATCAGTAAGTAGAACGGTTAAATGTTTTTGTAAAGCATTACATTTTCTCTTATTAACCCTTTCAAGTTCTTTTATTTTGCACACCTGTAAATACTGGTTTTAGGCCTGGTTATGTATGTGAATCCAATGACAAAAAAATAACCTAATAATCATTTACTCCACCTTGTAATTGAAATCAATCCCATCCTCTACAATTCATGAAAAAAAAACACACAGGTTATCATTGGTGATATAATGTTTGCAAAAATCCAATCGCATAATAATAATAAAATAATAATAATCAAATAAAATGGTGAGTGCAAAAACTACTTGGGACATAATGAATAATACAATCTTGATGTAGTGCCCCTTAGTGTACATAGTTGTTTAGAGTAGTTAGAGGCTTGCTACAAGCTTGGGTTTAGACATAGGATTACTTCAGGCCTGGCTTGAGGGCTTTGCAGGTCAGTCCTCTGGTACCTCCCCATGCTCTAGAAACTTGGAGAAGCTTCTAGAAGCCAGTAGGCAGAAGTGAGGAGGGACTGATCTGCATATTTATGGGAGTCTGACCAATCCCAGTGCAGAGGGGCCTAGCAGTGTGGCAAATCAGCCCATAAATATGACAGAGCCTGGGCAGCAGGGGAATCGGGTGGAAGATGAAGTGCTGCTGCTGTGTAGTCTGGTAGGGGGCCCCGGAGAAGGGGGGTTCTGCTCCAGGCTGAAGGAGGGAGCTCTAATGCCCTGCAGTCCATCGGGGGAAGGACAGCCTGCATACCTTGGAGAGGAACCAGCCCAGCGGACGGCATGAAAGTGGTTCTATCCACAGCTACAGGACAAGGACAGTGTGAGTACCTCTACACCCCCAGGGTCTATAAGGGAGAAGTCTGCTGAATGGAGTTCAGTCATCAGGGGACAGTTCACAAATTACCCATTTCTTTGTCCTGGGATCAGATACCGTAGCCAGGTGGGCTGGTATTCTGTTCACTTAGGGCACTAAGAGCTCCTACAAATTGAGACTTTGTTAAAAATCCACTCAAGGGGACTCTGAGCTCCTGCAGGCTGTCACTTTGCTAAAGACTGTCATAGTTCCGGCTTGAACACTGTCAAATTTCTGTCATTTTTGTAGTAGTCCAGAGAAAGAAATTGTCCTCATTTGTTATTCTGCAATCAAGTTAGGCATCCCATAATCCCTTTACACTATCAAAGCTAAATTCCCTAATACAGTTCCTTTTAAAAAGTATTCATACCCCTTGAAATGTTCCACATTTTGTCACGTTACAACCAAAAACTAAAATTCTATTAGGATTTTATGTGATAGACCAACAGAAAGTGGCACATGATTGTGAAGTGGAAGGAAAATGATTAAATGGTTTTAAAAATTTTTTACAAATATCTTAAAAGTGTGGTGTGCGTTTTGTATTCAGCCCCCTGGAGTCAATACTTTGTAGGACCACCTTTCACTGCAATTCCAGCTACAAGTCTTTTTGGGGATGTCTCTATCAGCTTTGCACATCTAGAGTGAAATTTTTGCCTATTCTTCTTTGCAAAATAGTGTCAGATTGTATGGAGAGTGTCTGTAAACAGCAATTTTCAAGTTTTGTCACAGATTCTCAATTGGATTTAGGTCTGGACTTTGGGCCATTCTAACATATGAATATGCTTTGATCTAAACCATTCCACCGTAGCTCTGGCTGTATGTTTAGGGCCGTTGTCCTGCTGGAAGGTGAACACAGTCTCAAGTTTTTTGCAGAATCTAACAGGTTTTCTTCTAGGATTGCTCTGTATTTGGCTCCATCCATCTTCCCATCAACTGTGACTAGCTTCCCTGTTTAAGAAAAGCATCCTCACAACATGATACTGCCACCATCATGTTTCACGGTGGGGATGGTGTGTTCAGGGTGATGTGCAGTGTTAGTTTTCCGCCACACATACCATTTTGCTTTTAGGCTAAAAAGTTACATTTTGGACTCATCTGACCAGAGCACCTTCTTCTACGTGTTTGCTGTGTCCCCCACATGGTTTCTCGCAAACTGCAAATGGGACTTCTTATGGCTTTCTTTCAACAATGGCTTTCTTCTTGCCACTCTTCCATAAAGACCAGATTTGTGGAGTGCATGACTAATAGTTGACCTGTGGACAGATTCTCCCACCTGAGCTGTGTATTTCTGCAGCTCCTCCAGAGTTACCATGCGCCTATTGGTTGCTTCTCTGATTAATACTGTCCTTGCCCAGCCCGTCCGTTTGGGTGAATGGTCATGTCTTGGTAGGTTTGCAGTTGTGCCATACTCTTTCCATTTTCAGATGATGGATTGAACAGTGCTCTGTGGGAAGTTCAAAGCTTGGGATATATTTTTTTAACCTAACCCTGCTATAAACTTCTCCACAACGTTATCCCTGACCTGTCTGGTGTGTTCCTTGGCCTTCATGATGCTGTTTGTTCACTGTTTTCTAACCGACCTCTGAGGGCTTCA
Source organism: Staurois parvus (assembly GCF_062004578.1). Classification (NCBI taxonomy): domain Eukaryota; kingdom Metazoa; phylum Chordata; class Amphibia; order Anura; family Ranidae; genus Staurois; species Staurois parvus. The sequence goes on from NW_028317809.1 coordinate 14,254,023, forward strand.
CAGAACAGCTGTATTTCTACTGAGATTAAATTACACAAAGGTGGACTCTATTTACTGATTAAGTGACTTCTGAAGGTAATTGGTTCCACTAGATTTTAGTTAGGGGCATCAGTATGAAGGGGGCTGAATACAAATGCACTCCACACTTTTCAGATATTTGTCACAAATTTTGAAAACCATTGATCATTTTCCTTCCACTTCACAATTATGTGCCACTTTGTGTTGGTCTATCACATAAAATCCCAATAAAATACATTTACATTTTTGGTTGTAACATGACAAAATGTTGACAATTTCAAAGCGCTGTAAATAAAAGAAAAAAGCCCATGGACTGTTTCTTGTGTCTGGAAAATGTGTGTTGCCTGGCTGTTCAGAAAGTAAAGGGGGACCCAAAGCCAGCGGCTCTCAAGAGGGTAGAGCCACACTAAAATTGACTGTATACGTACTGTATATAACAATATGCTCTCAACCCCTCAATGTTTCACATAATTCAGTCTGTGAAAGTGCAATGTGAAATGAAAGCACACTCCACTCTTCCAGTGTGTCTTATTACCTGCACAGAACATAGTTTCATGTATTGTCTTCACCATGCCACCTTTTCAAACATAGTGCCAGTTTTTAAGTACAGTGCCAAAAGAAATTCTCTCACCTTTTGGAGAAGGAACTCAACTACCCTATATCAGAGCGGTCAGCAGTGCTTGTTCCCATTGATTCCAGGAGATTTGACAGGTGCCTGGATCAAGCTTTTGATTTTTTAATTTCAGGATAGTACAGTCCATCACAGGGGCGGACTGACAACTCATGGGGCCCCCGGGCAATAGGGGATCATGGAGCCCCTGTGTCCTTGCCCAAACTCAAAAAAGCCTATGAAAAAGGTACCAGACGCATCTCATGGTGCCCCCTACTGAACCTGGGCCCTCGGGCAGTGCCCGAGTTTCCAAATGGTCAGTCCGCCCCTAGTCCATCATTTGAGCCAAAGAGTTCTCTGTATATTCAGACAGGAGTCATTATAAGATGGACAGTATCCACTAAGCCATCTAGTAGTGTAATACAGCAGGTACCGGTAAATGCTTCATAATTGAATGGTCAGTAAGGATCGTAGCGAGTTCTTCTGACATATTTTTGGTACATTCCTTAAGGTATGACAATTGACATGACTTCTATGGCAGCTTGTACAGGACCTGCTAGAGAAAACAACTCCTTATAAACCTCTTCCCTAACCCCTTTCCAGCCTACCTGGTGTCCTGCCAGTGTGTGTCTGGCCTAGAAATGTGCAAAATTGAAAACTTTTGTTTTGTTTCGATTCATTATTTGACTAATTTTGTTTCATTTGATTAGTTATTTAGTTTTTTCGGAATTCGTTTCGTTTATTTGAATTCTACTGAATTTGAAATTTGTAACGGATTTGAAAACAATTCTAACGTTACAATCCATAATCCACAATTCATATGTGTTTTTTATGGTATATGGGCTATATAAAAAGTTGCGTGACCATATTTCAGCAAAATTTTCACTACTCACGTCACCATAGCACAGCTAACAATTTTTTGAAAAAGTATTTGTCTTTTCTAATCTATTATTTTATTTTATATTCTGTTCAAATTCATTCAATTAGAATTTCGGAAGGCAGTTTATATTCTTTCTCTTTTATTATGTTGTTTTTCTATACTATTCTATTCTTTTGATTCTCTATTCTAATCTTTGCTATTTTAATTGATTATATTCCTTTATTTTCTGTTCTATTTTGCTCTGTTTTACTCTATTCTTTTGTATTCTAATCATTTATATTCTATTCCAATTAATTCTATTTTATATTCCTTTATTTTCTATTCTATTTTGTTCTGTTTACTCTATTTTCTACTGTTTTCTGTTGTATTCTTTTATTTCTTATTCTGTTCTTTTCTATTTTCTTTTCTGTTCTATTTTATTCTATTCTTGTTTTCGAATGTGTTTTTGTTGAATTTCATTTCAGATTCATTTAAATTTGTAGCTATTGTAATTTGGAATTAGGATAGATCCGAATCTCTGAATAATGGAAAATTTGTCTATATTTCGATTCGGAATGAAACCGACTGCATGTGTCTAGTCCAGCCAATTTTTTTCTAGTTTGAGGTAGAGTGAAGAATTTGAATTTTTGTCAGGTTTTTACTGCTCTCCAGGGCCCTGTTAGAGAAACCCATGTCAAATTTTTATTTTGGTCTGTGTCACTGTTGCAGATTTTTAATTTTCTGTCTAGTGAAACTTAGCAGAACAGGAAGTGAGGGTAAATCTTTCTACCTGACCCCCGGGTAACAGTAATACTCAAACCTTCCCAATTTATCTAAAACTAGAAAACAAATTTTTGGCTTGACATTCACTTTAATGACTTGTATCTATCTTTCTCCAATGTATTTTTTTTACAATCTACTACTGTCTTAAAGATGTTAGCAGCTTTAGATATGTATGGTAAATCCTCTTTGTAACACACAATATGACAGATGAGTTCTTTCATGTTTACCGTAGTAGCTGCTTTACTTAATAATATTGCAATTTATTTTTTCTTTTTCCTTTCTTTTAAACTGTTAATAGCTATTATGTTAACGGGCGAACCGCTTCTAAGAGAGACTTTCTCAATCCACATATACTGGATTCTTTAGCTTCAGAAATCATGACAGTATTCCGGGTATGTAATAAGCCATTTCTGCAGTATCTCCAAGTATGAGTTCTTTGTGATATTCAGCATGATCGCCAAGGAACAGAATGCTAAATTTGTATAAGTGTGTGTCATAAAATTAGCTTTTGTGAGATTTGTGTATTGCCAAACTGGGCAAGATTTGCTAGTTTAACTAGTGATGAGCGAACCAGACAATAGAGGTTGATTTACTAAAACTGCAAAATCTGCTGCAGCTCTGCACAAAAAACAATCTGCTTTCACTGTTTTTGTCTTTTTTGATTTTTTTTTTTTTTGTGAAAGTTTAAAGTAGAACTATAGGCAAAACTTTTTTTTTTTTTTTTTCATTTTGGCTAGAATAAGGGATGGTTATAACCCTTGTCAATTTTTTTTTGTTTTTCATTTTGTTTTTGTTTTGTTTTTTTTTCCACCATCTGTGTCCCATTTAGGAGAGTCCCCTTTATTTCCTGTCCTTTAGCTAATCAAAAAGTGAGAGAAAATCCCTTGGGGACCCCCAGGTTACCAAAACTGGTATCCCCATTGGAAGATTTTCCCCTCTATTACTTTTCTGGGGACAACCCAAAATGTTTTTTTCTTTTACTTTCAATGATAATAGTTAACAGGACAAATAGGGTGAATCTCCTTAACTGGCAGATAAACTGCAATAAAAACCTGATAGAGTGGAGGTGGATTAGAACCCCTATCTAAACTAAAAAAAATAAGTTTTGCCTTTTAGTCTACTTTAACTGAACAAGCTGAAGTTAGAAAAGGATTGGCCTTTATATACAGCTGCACCAGATTTCACACTTTCCAGTCTTAGTAAATCAATCCCAATGGTTGCTTCGCTGGTCATTCAATGAACATGTTGGAAGGTTTGTGAACTCTGAACATAGCGCCAATTCCCATTGACACGTATGGGAGCCAAGCCTTGTTTTTTTCTAGCCATTTTCAAGGCTAATTTGGGCCATGGGCCCATGTACCAACATTTTTTTTTTCTTAATATTGTTGGGAGAGGGTCTTTTTAATGCAGCTTAATAGGTAATATAAAAAATACACAAATCCTTTAATGACATGTCTTGAACATGAATGTTGCATAGCAAAGCAATATGATGTACTGCTTTTAACCACTTCCCGCCCGGGTGGACATCAAATGATGTCCTCAGATTTAAGTGGTTATACAGCTACAGGCATCATCCTGGTATCAGAATTTTCAGCCAGCAATTCCCTGTAATGTAGAAGTGATTAGAGTGGCTATAGAGCCACTCAATCACTTTTGCAAGCAGCTGAAGGGGGTGCCCCCACACGCTGCCTCCTTTCCCATCCTCTCCTGTCTGATTAGGTAGCCCAGGACTGCTTTGACCAGGACCAGCGGCATCGGCTGCATGACAGAGAAAGAGAGGAACTGACATTTTTCCTCCCTTCTTGTGAGATCAGAGACCAGAAGCGACAAGGATTTCGTCACTTCTGGTTTTAGTCTTTGTTTTTATCGTTTTTTACAAGCACTTGATCAGCTTACACTAGTCTGTTTACGCCGGTCCGTAGGGATGGGAAAACTGACAGGCAAACCTGATCAGTATGGTCATGTGAAAGGGGCCAAACATTACCTGAGGCTTCAGGTGGGTGAACTGGCCAATTACGGCTAGTTTGTTTGCCCATTTTTCAAACTTGCTTTCAGTCTGGTTTTGGGTTGAACTCCAACTTAACCTAAAGTTCATCCCTATTGTTAACTAGTGGGACTCGCTCTGTGCTTCATCACCTGGTGTGCCTGACAAGGGTTAAATCTTTCTTACATTTTCAAGCAGTGAATGTACAATATATCTTATGCAGTTTACATAATAATTTTGTGAAAATTTCTTATTGCGTGTTTTCCCACTTAAAGGAACACTTTTACACTGGGAAATGTGTAACCTGAATTTACATTATTCAATCCAAATATGGAAAATAGCTGACTAAAGACATTTATATAGAAGTGTTGTGCTTTTTGTTTTTTTTTTTTTGTTTTTTTGTTATTCTTTAGACATTCTGTGTGGGAATTGTGTTAATTGAACACTAAATATAATATACACACACGTATGATTGTACAGTCTTTCATGAATTGTTGCTACATATTACAGTATATTCTTTAATATGTCCATATAATTATCTTTTTAGTTTTCCAGCTCAGATGTTTGCCTTGTTTCTATTAAATTTCTTACATTGATATCTGTACAATTCATGTTATGTTTTACAAACCATTATGAGATTCAAAGACGTGTGGGTCAATGCAGAGTTGTTGTGTAATGATGCTGTAAAGTACATACTGTACATAATTCTGTTTCCTGAATTACTCCGTGGTCAATGTTGCTGCTGATTTCAGCTGTTGCACTTGCTTCATCAGAGGACCTGTATTGTGTAATTTTTTTTTTCTTTTTCACAGTCGAGTTTCTGGTCAGATATGAGTAATGACTAGAAACAACTTGTGATAGCACCATCGGACAGTATCGTATCGGACAGTGAACACAGGACCCACTAGAGGATATCGGGCCCTCAGGCCACCTCCTCATGAAGTCTGTTTCTGATTGTTTGGTCAGAGACATTCACACCAGTGGCCTGCTGGAGGTCATTTTGTAGGGCTCTGGCAGTGCTCATCCTGTTCCTCCTTGCACAAAGGAGCAGATACCGGTCCTGCTGATGGGTTAAGTACCTTCTACGGCCCTGTCCAGCTCTCTTAGAGTATCTGCCTGTCTCCTGGAATCTCCTCCATGCTCTTGAGACTGTGCTGGGAGACACAGCAAACCTTCTGGCAACTGTACATATTGATGTGCCATCTTGGAGGAGTTGGGCTACCTGTGCAACCTCTGTAGGGTCCAGGTATCACCTCATGCTACCAGTAGTGACACTGACCCTAGCCAAATGCAAGACTAGTGAAAAACAGTAAGGAAATAGGAGTAGGGGAAAAAGTCAGTGGCCTCCACCTGTAAAACCATTCCTGTTCTGAGGTACTGCACAATTCTTTTTTTTTTTTTTTTTTTTTTTTTTTTTTTAGCGCACCGTGCCTGCACACAATGCAGTGGTGTAAATCGGGCACAAAGGAGGCAAGGCTTTCTGCCTTGTCATGTGGTGGGACTGTGCTGATATAACCGCCTAGCACAGTCCCACCACATCCATTGTGAATTGAGCCTAAGTGCCAATAAAGTCATAAAGTACTCATAAGCCTGACGTTGGCTCTTGTATATTCTTATTGTGCCTAGTATGCGAGCATTCCTATGAGCAAAAAAGGGTGCTGATTGAGCTGGAAAACATTGCTTTGCTATTATACATGCCTATATGATCTATTGCTTGGAGGTCCTTCATATTTGGTAAGACGCCTATGGTTCTGAGGTGCTGGAGCATGAGGAGTCATATTGGAGTACCAGATCACTATATATAATCACTTTTTGGTTGATGTCTAGGGATGCACTGAACTTAGCTATTGGCTACATTCAGTTGTTGGTTGTTCTGAATCGTGAAGATTATGTGCACTTATGATTTTTGCACGTATGCACTTGTGGTTTATTATGAATTTGGAGGATTATGAGCACTTTGATTTCTATTTGCACATTAAAGTATACACACCTATGAATTTTTATAATTTTATTGTATGACCTCTCATGTTATAGTTTTTAAAGGGACAGGTGTGTGTATGTGTGTCTCTATATATATATATATATATATATATATATATATATATATATATATATACACACACACACAAGTTATAATGTCATTGTTTTATTAGTAGGCTTTTTTTTTTTTTTTTTTTTTAAGCGCATTTTTTGCAGATGAGGATAAAAATATTTTCTCTTTGTTAGATTGTTAATCAAACTGTTCCTGGAAAGCCAGTATGGTTGGGGGAAACCAGCTCTGCATATGGCGGTGGATGCCCTGGACTATCAGATACATACATTGATGGATTTATGTAAGTAAAAAACTGACAAACCTCTCCAGTAATTCTTAGGTTTTACTTAAAGCGGAGTTCCACTAACTCTGTAACAAAAAAAAAAAAAAAGTCAATAGCTACAAAAACTAGCTGCTGACTTGTAAAAAACAGCCACTCACCTGTCTTACGATCACACAGTGTCCTCCCCGCAGCCTGTTTCACCAGCCGTCTTGTGTTCCAGGCGCTGGCAACTTCATTGTTGGCACCCGGCTGTTACAGCTTGTGGCTTCACAGCCAGGTGCCCACTGCACATGGGCGAGTAGCTCTGCGCTTCCTGAATGGCCCCGTAGTCTTCTGGGACCTGTCCCATGTCCCAGAAGACTACAGGGAGGGGAGGGTAGTAGGACAACTTCTGCTTCCAATCGCAGCAGAAGTGGGAGAGGGTACCTGTCAATTTCGGGGTACCCGCTCCCCCCCCCATTCCCCAAAGGTGCCAATCCTTAATGGGGAGCGGGGGACCAGTCTTTAAAGCGGAACTTCCCCTTTTGGATGGAGCTCCACTTTAAGAAAGCAAATAAAAGGTAATAACTTTTTTAGCCCTGGTTCACGCTGATGCGAATTGTCATGTGATTACAAATAGCATGGTAAATCTTATCCAATGATCTTCGTTGTTGGAATTGCAACAATTAGAAAAGTAGTTCCTGCACTACTTTTGCCTAGTTGGGGTGTGACTTGTATAGCTATCTGCATGAAGTTGCACTGGAATTCGCAATGGCATCTGGTTTTGAAATCATGCGCCTTCAAGTGAAGACAAATCCTGTGTGAACCAGGGCTTAATTTACCATACGAATCCCAACCGCGACACCACCTGCCTGGAGTTTGCATGTTCTCCCTGGGCTTCCTCCGGGTACTCTGGTTTCCTCCCACACTCCAAAGACATGCTGGTAGGTTAATTGGCTCCTGTCTAAATTGGCCCTAGTATGTGTATGTATGAAAATTAGGGACCTTAAATTGTACGCCCCTTGAGGGACTGATGTGAATGTACAATATAAATGTAAAAGCGCTGCGTAAATTGACGGCACTACATAAGTACCTGAAATAATAATAAATAACAGAGATTGTCATGAATGAAGAGTACTGGGCTTAGTGAAAATAATTTGGACATATATAAATTTCTAAGGTAACAGTGCTGAAGAGGGGCTACTCTGCACATAGGCAGTACATTGACTTTTTCCAGTCCAATAAGACCTTCACCTTCTGTGAGTTAAAGTGTCACTAAACTAAAAAAATAAATAAAATATTTAAATAGCCCCCTTCCTAATAATGAGTATAATGTGCTTGTGTTCTTTGTTTTAGCTAAACAATTGTTTATAAAAAAAAAGTTACTGGTGCTGCCTGCAGTCACCAAGTGTGGCAATGACCTGCGGATCATGGAGCCTCTGCATTGTTGCCAGTACAATGCGCATGCTCCCGTCATTTAATATAAGTAAACCCTGTCTACACACTTACTGTGAAGGCAGGGCTAAGCTGCAACAGGTTACATGTCCTGTGATGTTGCCTCAGCTTTTTCAGATCCTCCCCTCCCAAGGCATTGCAAAATGGATTGGAGTCAAGGACCTGATCTGCCCAAAGGCATTGGTGAATGGATCAGATCCTTGATTGACCGCTCAACTCTGCTTTTAAACAAACAATCTTACGTTGGCTGTCACTGTGCTTAGCGCAGAGGAGCATACATTCTTGTATAGTGATGACAAATTTTCCTGTGATAAGAATCTTGTGTCCTGGTTTGTGATCATTCATCTCGTGCTGGGCTGAAAATTCTCTGCAATGTGAGCTAGATGTTCAAATGCTGCTCTAGTTCACTGGCTGCTGTTTGAACTGCATTTTGAACATCAAGTCAACCCATATGGAAGAAAAGTATATTTTAAAAATATTCTTTCCAAATATATTGACATATATTTGAAATGCTACAATTTTGGCCATATGCAATATATTTCAAAATATATTTCAATAAATAAATATATATATCATGTTGATATGCGTTATTTCAAAATATATGAACAATTTTGTTAAAAATACATTTCAAATATACTGTATGTCTTTAAAAATACAAATCTAGATTTTTGGAATGCATTTAAAAATATATGTAAAAATATATGTTAATATAACATTTTTATATGTTAAAAAATCTGAAGAATATATTTAAAAAATATATATTTTTTAATTCTATTCTTCAGATTTTTATTAACATATAAAAAAGTAATTTTAACATATATTTTTTTCATATATTTGTAAATGCATTCCAAAAATGCAGATTTGTATTTTTAAAGACATACAGTTTATTTGAAATGTATTTTTAAAAAAATTTAATATACTTTGTAATAAAAACATATTTCAACATGCAGTGTGTGGGTGTATATTTATTGAAATATATTTTGAAATATATTGAATATGGCCAAAATTGTAGCATTTCAAATATATGGCAATATATTTGGAAAGAATATTTTTTTTAAATATATTTCAAATATATTTTTCTTCCATGTGGAAAGATTCTTATCAAAGGAAGATTCTCATCCCTGTGCAAGCCTGTATGCTTACTGCTGCATGGTGTGCTATGATAGACCCGATGTACATAACATGGATAAGAAACCTAAATGTGACAGGCAGCGTTCATTGCTTTCTTGCAGCACTGCCACTCTGTAACTAGAGCTTACACAAGGAGCATTCCAGTGTCAAGTCACAGGCAAACCTCAATATCTTCAACTTCTTCAGGTTTTAGACCTCCATATAAGGATCCATGCACACTAGCAGTGTTTTGTTTTGTTTTTTCAGCTCACAAATACTGATAATAGCACTTAGGAGCATTAGTGTTTTTACAGTAAATGTAGGAAAAAGCTAGAAAACAGCTGTTAGGAGCGTGTAACTTAGCGTTTCGCCTTTTAGCCTTTTTTCTTCTAGAGAAATGCTCCAAAAACTCTACAAAAACATTTTTTGTTCCTGCTCCTAGATGCTGAGGCTCAAAAAATGCTACTAGCCTAAAATAGTGTGTATGAACACATAGGATAACACTATTTAGCTTCTAGGAGCAGAAAAATAAAATGCTAATAACAGCTTCTAGGCACTTAAAAAAAAAAACCCACTAGTGTGCATGGAGCCTAAATGTACAATGAACCACAAGAACTGTAAGCTTGGGTAAACAAAACTTTACTTATAAATGTAGCAGCCTCTAGTATAGATACCATGGTGAAACTTTTTTGTGTATTTATACTGTAATTGGCCTGTTTCACACAGGCTTCAGCTTGTATAGGAGCAGTGTGAAAAGTAAGCTTTTATGAAACATTCAGTGAGCTTTTGCAAAGTTTTCGGCAGCTTTCTTTAAGATTTTAAAGCATTATTATCTCTTGCACAGATCTTGAGTGCTGATTAGGTTTTCAACAAGCTTTAAGTAGTGCTGAAGCCTGTTAGCAGCTTGTTTAAAGTCACAATCGACACTATCATTACAATCTGTGTTCAACATTTACAAACTGGAGTTGAATGGTACTTTTAAGGCCTTGTTTACACTTGCTTCAAATTGTGGCATTTGACCGACATTTTTAACCACTTGCCGACTGTGCACTGTAGCTTTACTACTACAGTGCGGGAAGGCTGTGCAGAATGGTGTGTGTGTTTGTATGTATACGTATAAATAAAGAGTGGTGAGCGCACTTAAAATGGAAGCAGCTGATGCATAATGGTAAACCAAAGAAATACCAAAATAGTAATGTAAAAACTGGGGTGCAGCACTAAAAGTTCAATAAATTCATAAAAATATGTATAAATAAAATGTATCCAATAAATAGTTCATAAATGAAAGGATAAAAAGGCAGTTCATAAAGTGACTCTTGTGCTCCTGTAATAATTAGAACCGGTGTCCGTGCGGTGATATAGTAGATAATGCGCACTCACCGGACACGCATATGAAATGCGCCTTTTATCAATATTACAGATGTCATCAATAGTGGGTCAGGAAGTGGGTGGTCTTCCCTCTAAGGGATGGTAGGTCCTCAGACAGGATCCGTGTAGGTTAATATGAGTGATCCTTGTACGTCAGAGTTCCCTTTAAGGGATGAGGCTGGTATAGCGCCCTGGGTGCTATTCCCTTTTATGGATGCAGAGATCGTCCTGCATATTTTAAAACTGATGCATCAAAAGGTACATAAAATGTAAGCAGATGTTTCCTGTATAAGGGACTAACTGTCTGGTATTCAAAGATGGCGTGACGTCACGGCGTGATATGGCTCCTCCTCACGCATATCATGCTCAAGCACGTCTTCAGAGGGGGGTCGCCAATCCTTGATGCATCAGTTTTAAAATATTTTGGTCTTCAATTCCCAGATTATACTGCCTCAGGACGATCTCTGCATCCATAAAAGGGAATACCACTCAGGGAGCTATACCAGCCTCAGCCCTTAAAGGGAACTCTGACGTACAAGGATCACTTATATTAACCTACACGGATCCTGTCTGAGGACCTATCATCCCTTAGAGGGAAGACCACCCACTTCCTGACCCATTATTGATGACATCTGTAATATTGATAAAAGGCGCATTTCATATGTGCGTCCGGTGAGTGCGCATTATCTACTATATCACCGCACGGACTCCGGTTCTAATTATTACAGGAGCACAAGAGTCACTTTATGTACTGCCTTTTTATCCTTTCATTTATGAACTATTTACTGGATATATTTTATTTTATATATACATATTTTTATGAATTTAGTGTATGTATACGTGACTCTGCTTTTCCCAGTAGGGGGAGTGCTTGCCCACCTACCTGTGATGTTACTAGCTCCTTCACATGTCGATCAGCAGGTCCCGGCAAATAATTCAAGGTGAGGACCCGCCAATTGTTGGAGTAAGTGATAGGAGAGAGATCTGTGTTGGTAAACAGTACAGATCTCTCTGCTGACAGCGGGATGTGCCGGTTTTGGTCTCCCTGCAAAGTAGGGAGACAACAACGGTGACATCCCTTAGTTAAACAGAACATATTGCATACATTACACATAGTTAGGCACACAGTTAACCCTTTGCCCCGGATGTTAACCCCTTCCTGCCCAGTGTCATTAGTACAATGTCAGTGCATTTTATTAGCACTGATCACTGTATTAGTGTCACTGGTGATGTCATGTGTCAGTTAACCAGTGTCAGAATACCATACTATCACAGTCCCGCTGTAAGTCGCTGATCTGTGATCACACCCCAATGCCTTAGCAAATTAAGAGTTCTGCATCCCTCTGAAAGACTTTTTACAATTTTTGACTTTTCAAAGTTAAGAAGCTACTTAATAATTATGCAGACCTTGATATAGAGTGTTGATCTCCTTAGACCACACCCTCCCTCATTACACAAATGCACATCACCTGATATGCTTAAACCCAATAAGCATTCAAGTTTATACAGCTGGACAATATGCATAAAAATGATTTGATCAAAAAACTCACTTGCCTAATAATTGTGCACACATATATGTGCGTATATAAACTTTGCTGTTTTCAAGTGGTTTACCAGGGTTATAGCTAAAGAAATCAGCCATAACCCGGTATCATTTTATTCCGTGAGCAGTATTATTTTGTTCAGTGAACGACCAGCTTTCTGATGAAAGTGGTCCTCCCCCTGTGCAGCTCGCCGGTGTTTCTTGGACTTACCATTAACGCCGGCCGGCCCAAGAAACGATCCAACTTGCCAAGATGGTGGCAATGAAAGACTCTGTGGTCTTTGATCACCTCTATCATGATGGAGGATATGAGTAACATCATGATGTCTCATCCGGTCGGCAGAGGAAGTAAACAATTTTTTTTTAATCAAATGTTCACAAAACATTTTTTTTTTTTTTTTTGAACTTTTGCTTTTAAAAGTTAAAAAAAAAGAGGTCTGGGGTCTTTTTGACCCTGAATCTCTTCTTATTGAGGACCTGTCATGCATATTTCTATTACAAGGGATGTTTACATTCCTTGTAATAGGAGTAAAAGTAAAGAAAAAAAAATGGTCAGTGTAAAAATGAAGAAAAAAAAATTATTTATTTTTTTAAATCACCCCTATCCCACTGTGCTCATGCACAGAAGCAAACGCTTACATAAATCGGGGACGCATATGTAAACCGTGTTCGCAGCACACATGAGGTATCGCCGCGAACGTTAGATCGTGAGCAATAGTTCTATCACTAGACCTCCTCTGTAACTCTAAAAAGGTAACCTGTAAAAATGTATAAAGCATCAGCTATGGATATTTTTAAGTACCACAGTTTGTCCCCATTTCACAAGTGTGCGCAATTTTAAACTTAAAGCTTGACATGTTAAGTATCTATTTACTAGCCAGAACATCTTTCCTATTTTCCCAAAAAATTACGGCATATCTTGTGTTTTTTTTTTTTTTTTTTTTTTTTAATTCACTAAATTGTATTTTCAAAATTGCGTTTGAGCAAATACCATGTGACATGAAAAATTTCAATAATCGCCATGTCATTCTAGGGTCTTTGCTAAAAACACATAAACCTATGTGTGTGTGTGTGTATATACATATATGTATATATGTGTGTGTGTGTGTGTGTATATACATATATGTATATATGTGTGTGTGTGTGTGTATATATATGTGTGTGTGTGTGTGTATATGTGTATATATATATATATATAATTATATGTTTGGGGGTTCTAAGTAATTTTCTAGCAAAAAATACCAATTTGAACTTGTAAACAACATGTCTCAGAAAATGCTTGTTCTTCAAGTGGTTAAACACTTGCCCTCCCAGAAGATTTACCCCCCCCCCCCCCTTTTTGTCATACGATGCTGCGTTACTTTAACGTATAAATTAAATTCTTGTTCTTTTTTTTCCCAGAAATAGAGCTTTTGTTTGGTATTTGATCACCTCCCGTGTTTTATTATTTATTT